>NC_085872.1:22964501-23082001 GCF_034702125.1 Engraulis encrasicolus | reverse complement strand
TAAAGATATGTTAACAACTCCAATCCTCGCAGCAACTCTTCACCTGCCTGTTACAGTAGGCCACATAAAGCTGTTTTTGTGTTTATCTTTTCTTTCCCCTTTGACTGACTCTTACAACTTCAGCTTGTTAGGTCAGCTCATTGCGTATACATATGCACACAGCTACACTTCCCCAGCTGTCTCGTTATTTCAATTTTCACGTTTGACAGTTTTGTCTTCTGGTGATTTACTACTCATTCATCTCACACACACACACACACACACACACACACACACACACACACACACACACACACACACACACACACACACACACACACACACACACACACACACACACACACACAGGTATTTTACAAAAGTAACTTAGTAAAATTCCTCAGGTGAAATTACAGGCCATTAAATGTGGTTAAATTAATCACATGTGCCCTTGCAGTGCACTGCAGGAGGAAATGTGATCCTCTGCGGACTGCCGCTCTCTGCCAGTAGTGCAGTGATTCTCAAAGTGTGGTCCGGCGACCACTAGTGGTGTGCAACAGAGCTCAGGTGGTCCGCGAGGGGATTGCTACTTGTCCAAAGACAAGGTAGAGGTAGGCTATATTCATGATATTATTGCAAAGCTAAATGTTGCCACATTTTCACCACAATAAGACAGGCTTGTAAATGTGAACTAAAAATAAGGGATCTGCATTGAAATTAGCACCGGTCAACTGTCAATTCAGTTGACAGGTGGTCCCTGAACATTTTTGGGGGGACAAAGTGGTCCTCGGTCAGAAAAAGTTTGAGAAACGCTGCCAGTAGTGCCTCATGAACCCTGGGAAAGCCTGGGGGAGAGAGGCCCACATTATGTGATCGACATGTTTTCCTCCAAACCTGGAGGCTGAACGAATGCCAACGCTAGCAAAAACCCCAACCTGAGCACACTTCCTGTACACATCAAAGTCTATGTTAATCAACTTCTCAGAATACGTACTCCACAATGCCATGCATCTTGCCCTGGGCTAAAAAATTGAGAGCAAAAATCAGAGCTTCTTGTTTGCCTAAATTGCAGGTGAGCCTATCAATCCCTAAGACCTAGATTGGTAAAAATCTATTTATTTCCCCCTGAAAATTATTTTGTAGTAGATTTTGTAATCACAGATAGGGCTTATTTTTTCCTCATTTCTATTGCCTCGGGGTAATGTGGGCTACAAAGCATAAATAAGCTGTGTTACTTTTTATTTTTAGCTGATGTCTTTCATGTGTTTTAGTATATTATTTATATACAGGGCATACTGAATGTATCACCCACACGCACAGATGCTATCAGACCTCTGGATGGCAGCATTCTCTTCTCCCAACATGCTCCTTTCCCAGCAAGAGATGGGTGGTTGCCATGTTGTTACGCCAGTTGCCAGGAAGCGGATGGAAGAGTGGGGGCAAAAAGCAAACAAACCTTGACTGGCGGAGGAAGCTGTGAGAATAGGAGTCAGGATGGCAACGTTTCCCTCTGCCACAACCCCAATTAACTTAGACCAGAGTGGCGCAAAGTAGGGGGCAGGGCCGCATTAACGCACAGGCTAGATATGGCTGCAGCCTAGGGCCCCCACCTGCCAGGGGCCTCCAAGTTAAAAATGGCAGAATTGTGACCTGATGCAATATTGAAGAAAAAAACTGTAGTGTTGAGCACAGTTGGTATATTTTACCCGTTAATTCCTAGCTGGTAATTATGACACTGTAAATTTCTCACGAAATTTGCCTTCCGGGGGGCCCCACAGCAACCTGTAGCCTAGGGGCCACAGGCCATCTTGATCCGGCCCTGGTAGCATGGTAGCATCCGGCCTTCCAACATAAAGAAAATTGAGAAGAAAAAAATCTATGAGACACAGGTTAGTGTACTGGGGCAAAGAGGAGGGAACACACCAAGGAGAAAAGATGCA
Organism: Engraulis encrasicolus; assembly: GCF_034702125.1. NCBI lineage: Eukaryota > Metazoa > Chordata > Actinopteri > Clupeiformes > Engraulidae > Engraulis > Engraulis encrasicolus. The sequence goes on along the minus strand of NC_085872.1, from coordinate 23,080,082 downwards.
GAGAAGTGTTTTGACAATGTGTCTTTAGAACAAGTATGGAAGAGTGGTTTGTGTCTATGACGGATGAGTTCTATTTCAGCGACATACCATGTAGACCACTAATGTATGGAAATGTATTCTGCCACCGTGTCAAAAACACACACTAAAATGTATAGAAAACGAACACATCTTTCATATTTACAAAATATGACCTGGCCTTGGACAGGTTGTGGAGACTGCACATTGGAACCCATACCTCCTGGTTGGCATGGATGCATGCAGCTGGTAAAAGTTGTATCCTTGCAAGCAGGTCCCATGAGACGCTATTGAAGAGGCGCACAAACTTCTCCTCTTCGCATCTTCTCTCCAAGCATCCGAGCTCTGGCAGGTTATTAAAATATCAAGACAGAGATTGATGTTACATATAGGGCCTAGATACAGCTGTGGTAAAGGCTGACGCATGTTGATGAACTGAACATTGGCCAACAGTATACAAACATACAGTGCTGTGTGTAGAGTGTCTTGTGCAGATATCGCTCTGGGAGTTACTAGTTGGCTCTCTTCTTTTTCTTTCAATTTATGTGCTCATGGTTAGTGGGAGTATCCAGGAAACATAGTGAGCTACGACAGTACATGTACAGGTTTCTAAAAATCCATCAGAACACATGGATGATATTGGGTGGTGGACTTTTTTTTGACACATGTGACCTGAGGAAGGCAGACAGGCCGAAACGTTGTCACATTAAAATCTTGTTTATTTAACTCGAGAGTGTGCGGCATTTCTCTCCTCCTGCAAGTGTATTTACTGGTTGCCAGCACCTCTGTTTCTGGTGTGCGTTTTGCACCTCCACTCAAGGACTTGAGGTCACATGAATTATCTAAATGAATCCAGTTTATAGAAAACAATTTCAAAAATGACATGTAAATGTACACCTGTGAGGTACCCACCCATCCCAATCATGAAGTCAAAAATCTATAGAGGAGAAAATTCAACAGAGTCTTCCTTGAAAAATGAGACATGCTTGACCGTATACGTGCAGCTGCCACCCATGATGTCTTCCTCCTAAATACATGGACCATCTGTCTGGTCCAAAAACAGCTTGTTGTGTTAGTCACCCCACACAGGCTCTCAGCCCAGACTCCGACTCTCACCAAGTCACCCTCTCATGTCCGCCTCCTGTGCACACCTGTTAAACCTCAGCTGTAATGGACGACCTGTCATAACTGGGCGATGCGACCTCTGGCCGGTGACACCACGTTAGACAGTCGTGATGGCTGTTGTCCATCTGGCTTGGCTGTCTGACTGTGGTGTGAGTGAACACCCTTAAGGTGAACTGTGAGCCCCTCGAGTGCCTATGTATGAGATGATTATGGTTATACTCTTTCAATGCGGCCTCATTAAATGTATTGAGCTAGGCCTACATTATTTTACCCATGTGTTTCAGTAGGATGATCACTGCTGCTAGCACAATTTATAATCACACAAGTGAAAAATTTAATTTACCATACTGTTTGAATGACTTCACTTAAGGTATCAACTATATAATTGAGAGTCAGGTGAGACGTTTTCTACTTATGTATGCAGATTTGAGTTGAGAGCACAGTTGAGAGGTCCATCTACATCATAGATTTTCTTTTGAAGAAAACAACACATATGTTTAAAACAAAGGGGGGTTTAATCCCCATGCATATACCGCAAGGCCAGACAAACCTGTAGCAGCCTTCTCATTTTAATAGCCTGTGCAAAGGCAAACGGATCAACGGTAATTGGTAGGGCTAATTAATGCCAGAAATCATGTCCCTATACAACATTCAAAAGTCCACACCACAACACTCTACGGGCTCCACTAGCTTTAACAAATACCTTGGAGAGAGAGAGAAAGAGAGAGAGAGAGAGAGAGAGAGAGAGAGAGAGAGAGAGAGAGAGAGAGAGAGAGAGAGAGAGAGAGAGAGAGAGAGAGAGAGAGAGAGAGAGAGAGAGAGAGAGAGAGAGAATGAATAGTTCATGACACCTATAGACTAGAGACAATGGAATCTGTCCTCAACGTGCAATTATTAATTTTATGCTGAAATTGACACTAATTAAACCAACCTTTAGTCATAGGAGAATGCTGGGGTTTGTTAGGCCTATTGTTATGATAATGTTATGATGCACAGTGGCACCAAAATATATATTTTTTTTATTGAGGTTACACATTCATATTCACATATAACCCGTATTCAGATTGCTGAGCAATGAGTAGCCTAATGTTAAAACTTGTGACTAACAACACAAGAACTTTGCACATTTGCAAACCTTTTGTAGGTATATTAAGAGTGGTAAGTTCAGGTCTCATTTAAATATAACTTTATAGGCCTGGGAATAATAGTATAGAGATACTATTACTAAAATAATGAAGGTAAATGCTGTAGATGTTGCAAGTGTTCAGTGTCCACTGCTGACTCTTCATCATGAAGTAAAGAGGAGCTGTTTGAATAAACGCTCATGTGCCATAACCCCAACTAAACCCGACTGTCAATTGAAGGTCAAGTTTGACTCAAAGATGTCAGTATTTATGGTGACCTCACAGGCACTCAGTTTTTGTGTCATCATCCTCCCCTCAACATTGTAAAGGAATCATGTTTCCCTTTCCCCACATCTTGAGTGATGGGTTAAGTTGGAAAGTATAGGACAAAATGATCAGGTTATAAAGCCAAAAGCAATTGGCAACTTTGTTATGGTTCGGCCTGTGTGGTCGTACCACTTCTTGCATTCTCATAACCCATGAAGTCAACGGAAAATGATGTGCAATTGGAATAGTTGTAAATTGAGGTAGCCTATCTTTGCGACATTTAAAAAGCATCCTTCTCTTTGGTTCGGTCCACCCAGGCACCAGGCAACTTTTGCTCTCAAGTAAAAAGGTGAATAGGGCCTATCAGGTCAACATGGACAATATAAATGTGGACCTATGCTGCTACCTCTTAAGAGTAATATGACCGGTGTGGCTCCATACATTTACCTACTGATATCCACAAGAGGCCTAACACACATAGGCCTAGTATTAGAACAGATTAGATTTTATTGAAATATATCAATGTCAAATTGCCTTGGCTGATGAATAACTAAAAATGTTAGGCTACTGCTGGAGGCAAATAGCCTAAAGATTGGACCACAATTTAGGAGAAATTATAGGTGATCTGTGTTAGGTGCCCTTACATGACACACTGGTGTTCATAGATAAACATAAATAGATAGGCCTATATTAAGATCAATTTAATGTTGCCCACTAATTAATGCATAGGCTATTCTGCCTGCCATGCCAAGGACAATACCGTCAAATAGCCTCCTAGCCTTCCATAATAGACACAACAGCTTCTGTGGTGCTGTATGCAGATCAACGACCCCAGGTCCTCCCTTCAGACAAATCCACACACCACCTACCCCTTTCCCATGATGCAACAGCAAACAAAGGGGTAGAGCAGGAGGACGACTGAAAAGGGGGAGAAAAGTTTTAAATACCTACCATCATGATTTCTGATACGTTCAAACTTCGAGAAAATGCCTCGCACTAAAACACATTTCACCCCGAACTGTGTTTTGTACTGTTAAGCGCTGGTACAAAATTCTGCAAAGCGATTTTAAACCATTTAGCCTGGTGAGCTAGTTAGCCATAGCCAACGAATACATCAAGACTGATGCATCTGATGGTTTGAGTTGTAGGCTAAATGTTAGCTACATTAGCTTCTTCTTTCATGCCAGTATGTGATTCAGAGCAGTTTGGGATACATTACGGAAACAACGGTTCGCCGCCTTCGGTCTGCTGGATGTGACAGCACAAGAGGTAAACGTGTTGATATCATCATATTAGATTTTAACGGATTATGAAGTTAATCATTGTTGGAAAACAGGTTTCTTAATGTGTGTACAATATGCTAAGCATAGCTAGTTGTCAAGTTAGCATTAGCCAAGCTAACTAGCTAAATATTTTGGGTAGCATAGCTCTACCTGGATAGCCTGATGAGTTCGATTGTGTCCAATAATAAAGGATACACACATTACTATTACAATGTCAGTACAGCTATGAATATTATGGTGATGGGTATTTTGATGATCGTCTTTGAAATGTATTTTTTAAGTATACATCTCTCACAATTTAAATGTAAGGGCAGCTCTGCCAGTTATTTACTTCAAGTGTCAGCTCCATCCTGAAAGGTGTCTACTAGCATGCTAAAATGCTATTTGGTGTTGAACCCTCTGGGTTTTGACATACATGTTATAACGTTGTCCTCAATTGTATGAACATACGAAAATAATAGACTTTCATTCTTGAAAGTGACTTATTAAAGTGTTATTCTTGTGAACGATTGCTCTGCATCTGTTGTTTTCCCATGGTGTACCTAACAGTGGCTTATCAAATGCTAGGGAGGACAAAGTCCCTGGGGAGAAAGATGGAAAATGCTAGGTGCTGAGTGTTGATTTTTCTCTTTTTCAGCTGGATGATGTAAACTCAAAAGCCTTTATGCATTTTTTTATACACAGCTTGCTCATCTCTTGTTTTGACAGTGTTTATTTGATCATAGCCTATTTAGGTGGTCATGCATTTTTGTTATCTATGTTGATCTAATGTCTGGTGGAATGTATGTTTTTTTTTTTTTGATTTTTAGTGTCATCATTTCTTTTAGGGAAAGGTGGCCAGTGTAGTGTATACATACTCCTGTATATTGAATTCTAAATTGACATTTCTGTCTCTTTCCTCTTTTTTCCAGGAATGGCTGTGGTATCCACAAGATAAGCAATGTGGAAGCAGAGGGACGGGCAACTTAGTCATCTGTGAAGCATTGCCTGAGTCACCCCCTTGCCAAAACAGGGGAGTAACTACCAGAATGAAGAAAATAAGCCTTAAGACAATAAGAAAGTCTCTAAATATAAAAGGTAAAGATGAAAACGAGTTTGCGGCACCATCGACCCTGGCAGCCAGCTTTGCAGCAGACGACTCCCTGTTCGGGGGCTGCTACAGCAAAGACCTGGTCACGAGTGACTTTGACAATGAGGAGGAGAAAGGCTCCAAGAACCGGTCCAAGAGCGAGAGCCTTATGGGTACCCTGAAAAGGAGACTGTCTACAAAACAGAAAGTGAAAGTCAAAGGGAGTTCGCCGTCCGTCAGTTCTGTGGACGATGACACGTTCTCGTCGTCCTCTGCCCCCATTAGTTTTAGTGACCTGAAGTCGCAGTCCTCGCTGAGGTCGACGTCTTCGCGGAGCCACCACTACAGTCCGACGCCGTGGCCCCTCCGACCGGCCAACTCGGAAGACACGTGCATGAAGATGGAGGCCACCGTGAACGCCTTGATCCACACGTCTGCTGCTAGCCCTGCGCTGAACGGCGTCCGCAAAGACTTCCTCGGATTTCCCAGAGATGGTCTCTTTTCAGAGTCGAGCGATTCGCTGAAGGACGCCGAGCCGCAGAACGGCGACCTTCACTTGGAAATCGACGAAAATGTGCCTGTAGTGATTGGCCTTGCAGCTCAGGACTATATTCAGTACACAATGCCTTTAGATGACGGCCTGTATTCTGAGGAAGGGTCTCGCTCTTTCTGCCTGGACAGCACGTCGCCGATGGAGGTGGGGCCCCAGTCGGACAGGTGCTCCCTGAACGTGGACGTGGACGAGGAGGAGGAGGACCCCATCGAGCAAGAGCTGATGTCCCCGGACATCTTCATGGAGCCCTCGGTGAACAGACTGCTGCTGAGCACGGCCAGCGTCCTACTGCAACAACAAGGCTCTCAGCTCGAGGCCCCCCTCTCTCCGTTGCTACCTCCGCTTCCAGGCAGCCTCCGTGGCAGGACCTTGCCAGGGTTCAGTGGCACGCACGCTCAGGTCGCCGAGCGGGTCCTGCAGCACCTCAACTTCGACCCCAACACGGCGCCGGGGGTCCGGCGGGTCTACGACGCGGTGCAGAGCAACGGGCCCATGGTGGTGACCAGCCTGACCACGGAGCTGAAGAAGCTGGCCAGGCAGGGCTGGTACTGGGGGCCGATCACGCGGTGGGAGGCGGAGGAGAAACTCACCAACCTGGCGGACGGGTCGTTCCTGGTCCGGGACAGCTCAGACGACCGGTACCTGCTCAGCCTCAGCTTCCGCTCCCAGGGTAAGACGCTCCACACTAGAATAGAACACTCCAATGGCAGCTTCAGCTTCTACGAGCAGCCGGACGTAGAGGGCCACACGTCCATCGTGGACCTCATAGAACACTCGATCAAGGATTCTGAAAGTGGAGCCTTCTGCTACTCCAGGTCGCGTCTGCCTGGATCTGCAACCTACCCCGTCAGACTGACCAACCCCGTGTCCCGGTTTATGCAAGTGCGGTCCCTGCAGTATCTCTGCCGATTTGTCATTCGACAATACACACGGATAGACTTGATCCAGAAATTGCCTTTACCGAATAAAATGAAAGATTACTTACAGGAAAAGCACTATTGAAAATGGTTGATACGGTCTTGGAACCAACCAAGACTTGCTTGCTACTTGCACTTTTGGGATAGATTTAAAAACAAAGCAGGTTCTAATGACTTCTAGACATGTTCTGGTGCCATTTCTTTTTTGTTTCTTTTTTTTTGTTTTTAAAGAAAAGATGAAAAGTGATGTTTGTTTGTGTGTTAGTGAGTAATGATGTCCCCCTTCTAGATTGGATAGTCATGTTTTTGGGCATAACTTATCAAGTGGCAAAGAATGTGATAAAGAGGATCAAAACATACTGGAATATGTTCTGCATGTTCAAGATGAGAAAAGCTTAGAGTGCCATCCTTTTGGTTGTGAGGATCTGTATTTTTTGGACAATGTAGTCCTTTTTTATTTGTTTTTGTTTGCATAAACACATGCATATCCCAAATAAGGAAACATGAGAAGCACAGGAAATGCCCAAGCTTTACTAACTTAAACATAATCAGCCGAGGATGCACACAGGGAAAATGTCTAATGCTGTTATGGGGTTGCTTGTATGTTTTTTTTCTGTAACTCTTGACACATTGTTTGTGCACAGATTCACACAATCCTCTGGAGTCATCATTTCATTCCCTCTGTCCTCTCCCACGTTGGCTCAGTGGTTTTCAAAGTACCTGCGGTCACCCAGAGTTTTACGCACGGACAATGCTTCCTCTGTGTGTGTTGTATGCTGTCTCAAAAAAGCCATACTTATAAGCTACATTAGCTGGCCACACAGGCAGTGCACTTCCATGTCCACTCAAGTTGACTTTCTACAGGAAGGATATCTGAAGCTAAAATGTATGTTAATTGTTGCTTTTTTAATTTGGTTTTAATTTGGTTGTTGTATTTTATAGCCTCCCTTATTCCAGGCAGTAGAATGTGGACCCCATGACTCCGACCTGTTCTTTTTCTAAATTTTACTATTTGAACCTTTTCTCTTTTTTCAATTCAACGGTACTTTTTGTGTGCTTGAAAAGACATCTTTAATTCCCATATTCTAATCATGTAACTACATTGTTTCTTTACTTGGATGACATTTTGCATGTAATCCTTTTTTAAAAACTGTTCAAGTATTAAGGTGTTGACTTTTGTCACCTGTAGGAGCTCCAAAGAGCTGAATTTCACCAAAATACCCCTCATATTGCAGAAACAAAAATGTATTACCAATGGTGTTATTTTTGAAAGTATTTTTAGTATCATCGAGGCACACTTTTAAAATTCTTGACAGATCATTGCAACAACTCCTGGCAGGTAAAGGTTAAGGAGTGCATATTGAAAGGGAAGACAATTCTGTCTTATTCCAAAAGCTGCGAACACATTTGCATCTTGCTTTTCAACTCTAATTTAAATGGGTTTGTATTAATTGTTTTTTATTTGGAAAATGCATAAAAAGTGTCTCTTGGAATGATGTAAGTTGGAAGTCCAACTTTTAGTCTAGGCTCTATTCAGATCATGTAGGTCACAGAAGTTGGACACTACCGTCCAAATGTTTAAATTTGTTTGGTCAGCATGTCATCTTCAATGCATCATGTTACTGCTTTGACTGGATGTTCCCAAGGCAAACATTTGAAAGTAATCCATGCCGCGAATTCCAGTGATTGAATACAGTTCTAACCATGAATTATTATTTTTATTTTTTTTCATACAGAATACAACTGTTAATGCTTATTACTTCTGTCACATCAGAGTCAATAATCTGGGTATTTTCAGAGTGTAGTATGTTCACTTCTGCGACACAAGTGAAGTTTTAAACATGTATCATGGCTCATAAGGTATGATGGCTATCTAGCATGTGGTAAAGGAAGTTTAAACGCTGGCTTTATTGTACCATGCAGAACAAATCACAATGAAGGTGTCCGTTTCTTATACTTGTTTTATGACTGTTCTGACTTTACATGCATCATCACTATTTTGGCTAAATGTTCATATTCTCCACGGCCATGTGGAGATGGTCCGTGACAAGCCAACATTCCTGTGATGACAAAAAGGGAAACAGAGCCACATAACCGGCAAGCCTGGATACACTGAGCTGGACAGAAAGGGTTTTCAGCATTTTGAATGGAAATGGTGGGGTGAAGGAGAGATATTGATTGACGACAATGTTTTAAAAGTGAAATGGGGCCAATTGCCATTGTCAGCATACCTTTTAACCAAGCATGGCTGCTTTACCTACACTTGGCAGCAAGAAGGAAAAATGGCACCAAATGTGTGGTCTGTTTGGTTATTGAACCTGCTTAGCTATACAGGCAATAGAATAATATTTTGAAACCGGTACTGATCGTATGCTATTAATATTCTCACTCCGATGACAAAACACTTGGCTATTTCCTGTGAGACAGAAAAAGACGTTTACAGGGCTAAGATAAGACAAAAGTGCAACAGTTTTAAAAGTCATCATTACGTACTAAATATGTCATCCCTCTCTCGTTTAAGCTGCTGGTTAAGTCAGTATTTTATTAAAGTATCTAATTATATCCAGCCAGTGCTGTCCATTTTCTTATCCTTGGGTATGGCCATTAGGGAGATTTACATCTGTTCATACTAATTATATTATGTTGCTTTGGGCCTTACTTTATTCAGATTTTTATAGACATGTATCCACATTATCCACATGTTTGGTACGTTGTAAAAATTGTATCATTTCTCTCCATAATTACTGACGGCCTTTGATAACTTATGAATACAGAGAATGTCATTTCAATGTGGTTAGAATGACTAAGCTTGAAAGTCGCTTAGGTGTGAGCCTCTGTTAAAAAAAAAAAAAAGTAGTAGAGTTGAACTAGTGGTGGCTTGGGTGGTTATTGATGCCTATGGCTGCAGTGATTTTATGGTTTTTGGTTCGTTCCAGGTCTTTAGGACGCCCTTCAAGAATGCAGTATAAGCATTCATGTGCTTTTTCCTGTTTTTGAAGGGCAAGGCTGTATAACAACCTATTGCACATTTTGAATACAGTGTAAAAGGGTTTTTTGTATCTGCTGATACACCATGTAAATAAAAGACTTATTCTGATGTGACTTGTGCTGTGTGCTAATGTGACTGGCTGTGCGTGTGCGCGTGCGGAGGGGCGCCACCAGAAATGTAGGACCCCATGAAAAATTCAAATTTGGACCCCCTTAAGGGCCCCTTTCAGTGCTGTCACTGTTTGGGCCCTTAGAATCTGTAACACCTTTCCCCCCCTAACGGCACCTATGTGCGCGCGTGAATAAAGGCCAGCTAGTAATGGCACTCGATTTTTGAATATTCGATATGTATCTAGAATATTCCTTTTGAATTCGAAAATTCAAAATTTTGGCCACAATATCCACATATAAACATGAGGCATAAAACAATTCTGAATGGTCCTCCTTTACTGTGTTAAGTGACAATGAAGACTTGTATCTTTTGTTAAATTTCTACATTTGACCAGCAAATATCAATGGATAACCTTTAATTTATCACACAGTGTGTCAGAAAGTCACACACACTGTTTACAAGGAGAATAATGTTTGAATAGTATTTGAATATTTTAATAACGTTCATCGATTTTCACATATTGTGTTTGTCAAAAATTCCCATCCCTACTAGTATAAGCTGTATTGCAGACAAGGAACAAAAACAATCTGAAACAGTACTGTTGGAACCTTGAAAACAGACAATACCCTGTCTGAAATTTGCATTGATTACAGTGGTGAAGGGGTAGGTTAGGGAGAGAAAGCCAGAGGAGCCTGTTCTCAGCCATGCCCGCCCCCATACCTCATGGCCAGCTGGCTGCCCCAAGGTGTGCTTGGGCCTCTGTGTCAGCCCTAACCAACGCCAAGCTCTGGAGTGGGCTTCATTACCCAGGCTGAATGCTCATAATGCATACATTACCAGCCCCTCTGCGCCGCCTTTAATTGGTTTCTATGGTGGCGCCCATCCACCATGTATCTCTCCCAGGGTCACTTAAAGACCCATATGTCTCGTAACACCCCCTTTTTTCCACAGCTAATGCCCACTTTGCTTCTTAACTGACAAATGAGCATGTAGTTTTTTTCCTGCCCAAACATCAGAAACAAAAGAGCCCATGAGAGGTAAGGGGTTGACAGAAAAGCTTCTCCTCCCCACATTGTTTTGCATCTTAACTCATTTGGTGCCTACAGTATATAGTAGCCTAGGTATTCCTGCTGGGTCTTGTTGAGGAAGAGAAGGAGAATTACTCTAGTAAGATGCTATGCTATGTTTGTATTTTCCATGTAGGCCTACAGCACAGCCACAATATTATGCAGTAACTGTGATACAAAAATGCGCCAATACACTAGTAGATGGATTTTATTTGAAAAGTATGCCTTGGGTTCACAACACACATAAGAGGTAGTATATGGGAATACTCAAATGTATTGTGTGTGGATTTTGCATGCAGCCACATGGATCTCTTCTTTGATGATAGAGAGCCACACAAGAGAAAGTGTTTGATGATTTATTCTTTATTTCTGACAGACACCAAGCTCTTCTTTGTCACAGCTTTTTGCAGCATGGGTGAATGGTGGGTAACGCAACACAAGCTCCTGCCTACCTCGTGTAAACATAATAGTCTGGGACACTGCCACACACACACACACACACACACACACACACACACACACACACACACACACACACACACACACACACACACACACACACACACACACACACACACGGCCCTTCAGTTCTCTCCCTTCAAGCCTTTCACTGTCCCCGAAAAAATGTCAATGTCTCCTCGAGCGTGCACTTTGATTCGCCGTTTGTGCTCAAGAGTGTAGAATTTGCACTGTGACTGCAGCAGGCGGCAGTGCCAGCTTCGGCGGCGTGGCGCGGCGGCACCCACCCTGATGCTTCTGCCGTGCGGGGTTCTTGTGCAGAGAGGCCTGTGGAGCCGCACCACTTGTCACACTGATGCCGCCTTTATCTGAGAGGCACGCCATCTGCCAGCCGCCCCCCAGAAGACCTCTTTCTGTGCGCACCATGTGTGTCTCTCTCTACATAAAAGGCAGGCTAAGGCAGGCAGCACTGTGAAGCAGCAACTGTGCCTCTCTGTGTCCCAGCTTCATTACAGGGGGAGATTAGGCTGGCGAGGAGGATGGCAAAAGGAGACGCTTACAGTAGATGTGGTGGCCCGGCCTCTGGATCCGGTGTCCTCAAGTGATACATGATGAAGTCAGGAGGAGTTGGAGAAAATAAATGAAAAGACCAACAAAAAAACCCATATCAAATCGGTATGGAAATTTCAAACGACTCGCTGTAAGTTGAAATTAATAAATATGTTACATTTCAGTGAAATGAGAGGGATGGCATAAAAAAACACAAGTTTATGTGTTGCGACTGGTGCAGGCAGGCCATGTTTTAGTAATGGCTTCTGTGACTGTGCTGTGGGCTCTCTGCATTGTTGCCTCAGTGGAGTGGGGAAGCGGGGCTGTGGCATAGAGGCCGGAGGCGTGCCCTGGGAGGTAGCCAACATGATTCCCAGCAGAAAAGCAAACCTGGGGTCAGGGCGGCGCGATGAGTCTGTTGTGTTGTTCAGCGACTCTGCACTAATTAATCTGACATTTCTCTCTCTCTCTCTCTCTCTCTCTCTCTCTCTCTCTCTCTCTCTCTCTCTCTCTCTGTTACACACACACATAAACACGCACAGTATCTGCAGAGACAATACATTTTTCATTAAATGTTTATAAAAGTTTCTTCCTGCATAAAACATTGTTTTCCTTTCTGTATGAAACATTATACAGAGGTGTAATAATGACCTTATAACTGTGAACTGCTGTGTTCAACTCATCATGCAGAACATTATGAACACTTTGACAACCAAACCGTGAAAAAAACTCATTTAGTATTTATTTGTATTAGCTGCTCAACAACTTGGAAGTGGAAATGCTTGATAGTCCTGAATGTAATAGTCCTGATTAACTCAAGCCTATGTAGCTAATTAGCTATTTAGTCACCAGTAATTTAATCTCATTTTGAAAAAAGAACAAATCGTTCAAAATATATTTACTATGAATGACACGGAAGATTCTGAATAAGTCATTGATACTTAAAGCCACACTAAATAGTTTTTCTTTCATGGGTTCATGAGCTTTAACATGGCACACGGGGTCTTTTGCACTTGCCTCGCCTTCTTCAATGGTCTACCACAGCACAAGGCAAGTTTGGGGGTATTGAATGAAGGGTAGAGTAGAGTAGAGTAGAGTAGAGTACCTTTTCTCCCCAGGGAGAAATTAATTTATGCCATTTTCTATCGAATTGTTATTACCTGTACGATTCTTTTTACACCATGTGCCTATCTGTTGTGCAATGTGTTTCAATGGCATGTTTATCATGTATAGTTATGGCTTTATTGCTATTCTTAGCCTACACAAATGGACACAGGGGCCTGCCGTTGTCTTGTTGCAATAGATATGGGAGGTAGTAGAATATGTGTGCAGTATAAAGAACAGTTTCAGTTAAGCAGTCGGCTCATTTTAAATCTTTAAACACCTTCATCAGTATGCCATTTTCTGAGGCCTTGCCTTTGGGCTTAATAAAATTCAAATGTGAGCTCCACTTCTCAGCTATGTGGAGAACAGCTAAAGCAGTGGTTCTCAAACTTTTCCCATCATTCCCCCCTTCGGAGGGTCTGGATGCTAACGAGTGAGCACCTGGACAATCATGGGTGGTACAAATTGTACTGTACATACAAATCACGAAAGGTCAGCAGTCAAGTGTCTGACTAGGTATAGTGGTTCTATCAGAGCCCAATGTGTCCTGTTCACAATGAGTTGGAATTTGTTATTACAGTACAGGCACAGGCACAGGTTTATTGTTATGTCATTCTCCGCCCGGGAAAATAAAGACAATTTTGGATAGTTCTGTTCTCGGTCAGTGCTTTATTTCAGCATTTGTTCAGATTGTGCTTTACTCACAACAGCTCACGCCCTTTGAAACCCACTATTATTTTGGCAAAGGCTATTTATTTCCCCACAATACCTGTCAGGTTCAAGTGTGTAACACTTGTTTACACATCTTGCCAGTGCCCCGGCCCTCTGGGTACATATCTCTATAGGAGAGTAAACAGCCCAGAGGACTAGACTCACAGACTTAATGAGAGGGAACGTAAAGGCTAAATAACGGGATCCAGCAGATGCTCCTATTTATTATTTACAGGCAGCCACTGACATCTTTCAGAGGCAGAATCTCATAACTGTTGGCATCCAAGTCTGAGAAGAACAAGGCAATTGCCCCCAAAGGAACTCTCTCTGTCTCTCTAGGTCTGTCTGTTTGCCTCTCTCTCTCTCTCTCTCTCTCTCTCTCTCTCTCTCTCTCTCTCTCTCTCTCTAGTTAATAAGAGCTTGTGGATCAGGAAGCAATTATAATGGCCACAGATTAACTGACTTATTCTGGTCACCTGTAAAACAATGGCTAAATGCACATGCACATGGGTAAACTCCACATCACGTTACACCAGTCAGCTGCTTAGACCTTATTGCATGGCACAAGATGGGTGAGTGAATATATGCAAAAGATTGATGTATGATGTTGTGAAACGCGACATAAAATGTAATTTGCCATGTAAAAAGCTTTCCCTTTAGAGGAACTTTTCTCAAAAGTGCCAAAAAAGTTACTGTGGGGCGATTAAGAAGATGCATGAGTTCAGCACTCTTCCATAAATTTACAATTATGTCTGCAATGAAGAAGATTTAATCAGTAGTGTTTTGAAAAACAAGTGATTAAGCAAACTGGATCCAGAAGGTAGCTATTAATGCATTTTCAATGAGTTAAGTCAATACGCCGGCCAACTTAATCAAAAACAACATTGTCTTGCCTATGCCTATGTATGCAAATTGACAATTACAGCTCTAACAACCTCCAAGACGTCCATAAAAAGCCATAAAACTCCACCGCCATAGACAAAATGCAGCAACCATCTTCACCTCCCACAGGCTGTTCATCAGCAGCAGGGGCGGAGTGGCCCACCTTTTCCCACCGGGAGAATTTTCCCCTTGGCGGCCCTCTTTTAAAAAAAAACAAAAAAAACCCAAAAAAAAACAAAGCGAACAACATGGTTTCCTAACCAAAAAGACAAAAGCCACGAAATCTGCAGTCGTACTACATGTGGACATTAGTGTTGTCAAAATATCAACCTGAAGTGGAGAATTGTAGCCTACACCTTGATGAAATGCACAGCCAGTGGTGTAGTCTACGTAAAACGCAGGTATACGCACCCATTTCAAAATTTCAGGGATTACAGTATACCCACTTAAAATTGATTGATCCATTATTTACAATAGCACAAATATATACAGTAGACTATACACACATCAAAAAATGCTCAAATATACAGTATACCCACTTCAAAACGTAGACTACACAACTGGAGCCATCATCACAGTCCAAAGCATTCATAGGCCTACTAGGTTAGTCTACATCACGCTACTGTTCCATGCAAATGTTTTGAGTTTTGAGTGTGGGGATTTTTAGAAGAGTAGGCTTACAAAATATAGTATAGTAGCCATAGCTTACAAAAAGTCTGTCTACATTGTGCAATAAACCCACCATGCAGCAAATAAGCCAAACCTAATAGCTACTTCAAACCACAACCATAAGTCAACAAAATGTATAACCAAACGGTGTAGGCCTACCTTAAAACGCTGTCTTCGTCGCAGCAAATGTCTTTGTTTCTTGCAATCACTCTACTTTAATCCACAGCTTAGGCTACACACCCAGCACTGGTCACATCAGAATATTGTGTGGTAATTATTTTGTTCCATTTCTTCAGACATAGGCTACATCCTAAATGTACCACATATAAATATATGTATGATAATAATATTATTTCGACCAGGGCTCTAAATTAACACACGCCAACCCGCCAAACACGGGTGAAAAATAATATTGGCTAGTAGAAAAAAATACCTACCCGCCTATTTGGCTAGTGGCGCCCGAGTACGGTAAAGTATGAACGGTAAACCGCTGCTATGACAAACGTTAGACGGCGAGATTTCCTACATTACCCATGGACACTTGCGTCACGACGTAGCCTCCCACCGTGGGCTTTCCAGTGCAGCGAGCGGCAACTCCATGCCGTTGCGCGCGCCAGGATTGAAAACATTTCAGATGACCAGCCTTCTGTCAGCTACGCTCACACTATTCTGACAGGCAGCTCTCCTCCTATGCTCCCGTCGCTTTCGCTACAACATTTTAACGTCACTAGTACTGCTACTGCTACTAGCATGAACCTTGCTGTAACAGGCTGCCTTTTTGAAGCTGCGAGGGCCTGACCGTTTCAATAACAGGACTAACGCAGATTATGCATAGAGCTACTTCTGTTCTGTATGTTTTGTGCGAGTGATGAGAATGTGGCGGGGGTTAGAGCAAGGTTCTCTGTATTGGTGAATGCCAGTAGTAATTGTAACAGTAATAGTAGTGACGTTAAAAAGGTGGTTGTGGAACGAAATTGCGACAAGGACAGAGGAGGAGAGCTGACTGTCAGAGTAGTGTGAGCGTAGCTGTCAGTTGTCTTCTGAAATGTTCCGAGTCCTTGCGCGCGCAACTAAGTTGGAAAGCCCACGCCATCGAAAAGAGAATAACAAAAAAGCAACTAACGACGAAGCTATGGAAGTAACAAATGAAGATTCCCGTGATATTATTTACTTTTAGTTAAACATAGGCTTCTTGTCATTTTGTTGCGCATGGTAGAGAAGAGCTCCTCCTCTCTCCTCTCATTTTCCTCTCATCTCTGCTCCTTCCTTAGGGTGTGCGTATGTGAGGTTTTGTAGTGTTTGGCTGTGTTTACTGTATGTTAAGGTCTGTTATGTGAGTGGCTTGAGATGTGATTCACTGTTTTCAGAGGAATTGAATAAAAACTAATGAAATTGATCAGGCCTAAGTAATGAAAGTAAAAAATAATGCAGAAGTTAAAAAATAATGAAAAAATAGCCTATAATATGCTTATTACATAGGCATAGTATGCAGGCCTATAGTGTAGGCCTATCTGTGTTGTAGACATAGTTGAACAAAATGGCCATAATTTAAAAAAATAATTAGCCTAAAGCATAGTTTATTTTGGCGAGAAAAAAAAATGGCTAGTTGAACTTCTGTTTGGCTGGTAAGAAAAAATGTCCACTAGCCAAATTGGCTGGTGGTGGAAAAAGTTAATTTAGAGCCCTGATTTCGACTATAAGGAGATGTACTGACGGTCTAACAAATCAAAACAAAACCCATTGCTTCTGTTAGGCGCAGTTCTCTTCCTTACCACTTGGTGGAGTCTGTTCGTAACCCAAGTCAATAACCACAGAGCAAGTGAATCGGGACTGGAAAGACTGTAAACTGTAACAGTCGTGTGGAAATCGGAAAATAAATCATAATTTGTTAATATTTCCATCCTTTGGTAACCAATATACATATCACAGGTTCTTCAAATACTGAAAACGAAACTGTGTTACTAAGATCTTGTAAACTTCCGCGATCTACGGTGTATGAAAATTATCAGTAGAGAAGGGGTGTGGCCAATTTACTGTTTGACACCGTCAGTGAGGTATTGCCGTCTGGTATGCGGTATAAACATTGGCTAGTCAGCCTTACTGAAATATAGGAAAGTGGAAAGTGGGAAGTCAGTGCTAATAAGTATAATGTCAATACTTCAGGGCCGATTAAGAACACAATGCGGCCGCATTATTACATTTCACGGCCGCGGCCCACCGGGACAAGTCCCCGATCTCCCGACGGCCACTCCGCGCCTGATCAGCAGGGAAAGGTGTTGCCCTGACCATGAAACAAATGAGGCATATGCTGTAGTAGGGCTGTAACGATACACTCAACTCACGATTTGGTTCGTACCACGATATTGGACCTATGGTTTGACACACCCCACAGGTTTTTTTTAATCTATCTTGTTAAGTTCATTCTTTGCTTCTTTACACAAATATGATGCTTCAATTGAGGATACTGTGAAAGGGTATATCACAGTACTGCCTTCTTGCACCGTGATACAGTATCGCGACTCTGCGTATCACGATTTCTCAGTTCGACAATGCAATATTGTTAGGTACAGCCCTAATACGCTTACAACCGAAGGTAAAGCTTAGAGTTGTTAGGTCTACTACTGGGTATGTGCCAGGTATGGAGGCAGATCAAGAGCACATGTCATACAACACAATTAGATGGATCCCATCATCTGAAGCACAATATTGCTCTCGAAATGAATTACATGAATATGTTCGTGCAGTGGCGTGTTAAGTGGAAGCTACAAAAAGCTGCTGTGTTAAATGCCTTCAACGCATGTGCTATAGATTTTAGATATAGGGTCACTGCACTGGTCACTAGGATAATCACAAGGTTATTAATAGGATTACACCTAATACTTATACAATCTCTATTTTTCAAATTCTATATAAACGTGCAATATTCAGAAGTAAGGTGTGCGTGCGTGCATTTGTGTGTTTTTGTGTGTGCGTGCGTACCTGTATGTGCGTGTGTGTTAATGAATGAGTGAAAGATCACAAATCATCAAGTCTGCCATATTTCATGCATTTAAGATGTTTTTCTTTCCAAGCACACCACTTGATTAATGGGTAAAGTTGTGATGTTTGTAACAGTGCTGACCTGGTTGCAGGTTCTCGCATACAGCCTACTGCACAAAGAACTACTCATGGCAAACCACTCAGACTCAATGTAAGCAGGCACTTGAGACATATAAGACCTCTAGCCTAAAGAACTTCACAGTGAATGGTGAGTGTGCGTGGGTGAATAAATATACTGTATTGTAAATAATTGCACATGACTTGCAGTCTGTTCATATAATTTCCTCAGAGTTGCTCAAACAGTATGTTTTTTTTTTAATTTATAAGCACTGATGTTTTTATCCATCTGAATAACTTCTATATATTATATGTGGTAAAAAAAAAAGCATTGGTACCTTGATACCATTGTTACCAACTGTAATAAAGATGCATGATTAATAGTATGCACTACTGCTTCATTAGAAATGCATCAGCGTTGGGGTCTAAACTCTCCAGATACATTGCCTTGCATCTGCTGATGCTGCAGCACCACATCACACTAGTGCTGCTGTGAAATCACCTTCATAACATGCCACCATGCCTGATATCGGTGTTATTAAGAACCTCCTATAACTACAGACATTTGTTAATGCATCTGTTCAAAGGAATGGAGATTAACGGTGGTCTCCCAGGTGCACATAAAGCAAAGCAAAGAAGACCACTGCCATTAGTGCAGAAATAGTGCAACCCCCACTATAGAAACTACCACTGACAGTATTTTGACACGGCCATTTATTTCAAGACCTCAAGGGGTTGTGGGTTAGCAAAACAAGTCTTGCAACACATGCGCTCTCGTGAGTCTAAATATCTGAGCTCCATATGAATATTAATGGCCGACTACCAGCGCCCTGCTAGCCACAGCCTGCGGAGCGCTGCTCGCTCTGGTGGGAGATCAGTCAGGTCTTGTGGAGAGGAAACTTCCCCTCTCGCTGAGGGAAGGGGCGTGTCCGTATCCAGGGCTGTACTTTAGGAGAGGTAGGGCTCGGGCACTTTTGGGTTAAAGGGGCCCCTCATAATTAGGGTGCAGAACTGACTCATCGGTGGGGCCCCGCACCCTCATGGGCCCCTATTTTCAGAAATGTAAAACATTATATATTTTCACATTTCTGAAAATAGGGACCCACAAGAGTGCAGGGCCTACCGGGAAATGCCAGCTATGCCAGATGGACAGTCCAGCCCTGCCCGAAGCTCTATCTGTCTCCATGTCCGTGTGTGAGTTTCCGTAGGCCGTAGGCTGGTTCCGGGGTCCGCTGAGTGCCAGGTGTCAGCGGGTCACAGATTGGGCTTGTGCTCAGTCACTGCCGACCTCCCGGCAGGTGTCCCGCTGAGGAAAGGTGTACATCAAAGCCCATCGGCTGAGACCACAGGACAGAAATATGGAGCCGCACTCACTCACCATCTGAGCCCAGCAGAATGGCCTCTGTGTGTGTGTGTGTGTGTGTGTGTGTGTGTGTGTGTGTGTGTGTGTGTGTGTGTGTGTGTGTGTGTGTGTGTGTGTGTGTGTGTGTGTGTGTGTGTGTTTGTGTGTCTCTGTGTGTGCATGAATGTGTTAAAGGACTCACACTCAGCAAAGACACAACACACAACACTTTCACTTCAATCCACTCTTATAACTCAATCCCTACAGACAAAACACCATGAATATACCTATTTTTGGATGGATTGATGTGCATGTGGCAGTTTTAAAGATGCAGTGTTATACCTTGGTAACACAAACGTGGAAACACTTTGTTGGTTGTGATTGACTGTTTACATTACGTGTCACCCTGTGTTTACATTACGTGTCAGTGACTTGCCAAAGTTGCCCTCATTTGTTGGGAAGTTACTATTTTGAGCACGGTGGATAAGAACATTTTTTTCATAGTGACTGATAGTCTTAAAGTTATTTTGGCAAAGAATACTAACCCCTATTTTTATTATATTTGACAGAGTGCCACTTGGCTAGAAGCAGCATAAAATGTCGACTGGACCTAAGGACAAAAAAAAAACCCAGCTGTTTTCTTTTCACAATAGAATTTAAAGCATTACACTTGGCTTTGGTGTTAAATACTCTTCTGGCAAGCTTTTTTTTTTGTAAATCAAAGCACATGTCAAATTGCATTCCCAAACATGCCAGAATATTATATAAACTCAATTGAAATCTCTTAATATCACAGGATCATGGGGCTTTTAAAAAGAGAATAAAAAGAACATACTGAACTACAGCGGGTCTATTTTAAGTGCATTCTCTCATTTCTATTTCTCTTATAAGCACTGCCTCTACCTTGTGGGATACCGCTCTGTGGGAGGCCGTGCTGATTGTGTGCTCCTGAATGCCACACTGCTCTGCACAGGTAGTCTGCAATACAAACTCACACTCAGTAGTCCTCACACCATACAACACTCAGACAGAAAACACTACAAGATGCATTGTGTTCTATGTATACCAACTACATTTAAGGTGTTAAGTTTTGCTGAAATTATGGCATGATTAATGGGACCTTGGAGGCATTAGAAAACACACGGCATCAGAACAGTCATCTTTCGGTCATGCAAGCTTGGTGGAGGTGGTACTGAGATCACAGAAAAGTTGATAAATAACATGCACTCAGCGTGTCATTTTGTATGAAAATATGTGTGATTATCATGGGAATCAAGACACTGCCAGTAGGCATATGCATGCAAGGGGGACATACATAACTAGGCTACTATAGCAAGCCCTCGTGGCAAAATATCAGCTGTATGGAAGCTAATTACTCAGGGCTACATGTGTGAGGAACATGCTAATGGTCCTCCATTTCATTTCATTTGTTCACAATAATCACATAGAACCAATCATGTGATTATTGTGAACAAAACATTTCAAGATGGCCCTTTCATGGCTTAATGGTAGGGCACTCGTCTGCTATGCAGCCGACCCAGGTTCGAGTCCGGCTCGGGTCCTTTTGTCCTTCCCCGTCTCTCTCTCCCAACTCACTTCCTGTCATTACTACACTGTCCTATCGAAATAAAGGCAAAAAGCCCTCCAGTTATATATTTTTTAAAAACAATTTTCAAGATGTGACAATATCTCACTGATATCTAACTTACTAATTTATCTATGTCATTTAGTTTTCCTATGGAGGACCACAAATGTCCATAAAGCGAGAGAGACTTTTTTTTCTCCACTCACTGAATAGCCAGAATTGAACTGAAGCTGAGACCGAAGAGATCTACATTTCCTTCCACCAAATCAAAGTCCTGTGAAGTGACCTGACAGAAACATGTCTGCTTGAGTCATGTTTTCATCTTTAATCATTCTCCTGAAAAGAGAAAGGTCAGTGAAGAGATTCACACAGCTTTTGGCCTTTGGGCTATCTTTACTTGAACCAGACCAAGAGACTTTCAGGAAATACTAATTATGTGTGCTCATGAAGCACACATAAATGACGAGGACTAACAGAAGAAAAACAAGCTGGAAAACAATAGCCATGTGTGCCAAACAAATGAAAAGATGTAGGCAAGTTAATGTAGACAACAGAGGTGTATGGCAGTGAGACTAAGTTATATTTTAAAGGGTATAGTTGCATTCACAGTCCACATTGTCACAACAAAGGGACAGCCGAGTCTTTTCAAGAGCATCTGTTGCAAATCACCTCACGCAATTTAACACAAAACGCCTAGTCGTTACTTCGTCAAATTTGCATTTTATTTTCAGGAGTGCTGTCTATACAATTTTTAATTGTACCCGCAGTAATGCCACCCCTCCTTCTGTGCGCCTCTTGTTACTGTGCCAGCAAAATATAAATCTATGTGTGTGTGTGTGTGTGTGTGTGTGTGTTTGTGTATCCTTGGTGTTCAGAGGTGCGTAGACTCATTGATAGTCCCCCTGTCAGAAGACGCTCAGATGCTACTGTGTCACAACACAACTCAAGGCTCATTGTGTGCATCTGCAAGTCCCTGGGGGAGGAGGAGGAGGATGCCACACTCACATGGTGCACTGCACGCCTCTTTCCAGACTCTGCTCACTGCAGCTGGTGAATTATTTCTGGTTTTACCCACTTTATACTGTAGTGCTGCTAGTATTGCTGTATGCTACACATGTGTGTATGTGTGCATGTGCGTGTGTGTGTGTGTGTTTACACAACTGGTTGAACGACACAGCAGATTCTGTCTGACCTGATTTTAGGCTCCATCTGAGCTTATCACAGCTGCTAGTCATGATATTGCTGTGGCTGCACAAGTGGCAGAGTACTGATTCTTGAAGCTTTCTCCTAAGTAGTAGTGGCAGGTTCCTAAAACTCTTGCATTTATTTAAGACGTATAGTTGAATTTTATCAAATGCCACTTTGGAAAGCACACAAAAGTGTAAAACTAACATCACACTATATGGTGTTATTAGGTTCTTCAATAATCTGAACAGAACCTTTGGTACAGGAAACACAGGCAATATGATCTTCGGTCAATGGCTAAAGTGTGAACACCATGCTTACTAGCCATTCATTTGGCATTGCCTGACTGACTGAAAGGTCCAAGAATGCAAATGAATGGAAGTGCCACTTGTCCCCAGTCTCTGTTTAATTTCTACACATTATTGAGGTAATACAATTAGAAACTCAGTGTAACAGGTCTGAGTAAATTGATTTCAACTCCTACATTTGTTTATGTTTATGGAGTGGCTGAAGCATACGTCAGCCTGAAGAATGGTGTTCAAGTGAGCATTGTTTGCAGCACCGAACGCCAATACGACGAAGCAATGATGCGTTTCAGCACCATGGACAGGGTCCGGCTAATAACGGCTGGACTTTTGTCGATACTGTTCATGTAAAATACCCATACCTACCATATATCACGCAATATAACAACTCTTTACATTCCAAATGCTACTTTTCATAAACTACATTCAAATTTAGGAATACTCCTGAAACAGCAAGTGGAACATAGTGTAGCTAAGTTTTAAGAACTATTAAATTGCGGTCTATTTAAGATAGGCCTACGTGTAAATAAATACTGTACTTTCAGTGCAGAATCAAAACGAAGAACCGTGCATTGTAAAACGAAAGTCCAAAAACAGCACACGCATCAAAGACTCACTTCCAGGTCATCTTAATATTTTCAGCATATAGCTTACACTTTCACAGTTTCGATATTTTGTGCCTCAAGTGTTATTCTCAGGAAGTGCTGAGTAAGTAAATACATCCTTGGGCGTTATCCCAATTGCAAACGAGGGTTGCATGACACAAAGTGTCCGGAAAATAATTAAAGTGGGAATACAAGAAAGCCAGAGAATGTGGAGTACTTCCATCCGCCCATCAAATTCCCGCGTTCCAGTTTAAGGTAGAGCTTGTCCTCGCGCTCCAAGTGAAGGAGAACCCCGTTGCTGGCTGCTTCTCTTGTCACGTCCTGGTCGCCAGCGAAAGCTGATATAATTGGGTACTCGTTGTGCATCAGGTTTACCTGGATAGTGTTCAGAAGAAAACGTATAAACTTTCTTTTGCATACTCCAGGTAACCTTTTCATGGGCCTAACATGATGTAGGCTATAGGCTACATAGTCATATCCTCTTCAAATCTAGGCTATTACCCACCTGTATAGTTTGCCGATTGTAAACCTTCACAACGTGGAAACTAAAACTGTATATCCCTCTTCTTGGTGCCAGGAATACGCTGGATCTGAGATCGAAATGGTTACCAATGTTGACAAGCACCTGCGAAGGTGGGTGTGAGAGAGAAAATCATTGCGTTTATTGCACTCTCCTTCGCCGTTTTCTGTCATAATTTTGACAAGCAGTTCCCATAAATTATTCATTAGGCCACTTGATGCAATGTTATCACGCAAAAAGTGACCAAAGACAAAGACACAATGAAAGAACACCAAATCTGAAGTTGAGATCTGAGATGCGTGTTATCAACCAACTTGCAAACTACACAAAATGATTCATTATGCTATAAGTGGGCTACTAACCTGATCGAAGTAGATGGTCATTGACTGGTTGCTCATATCAGAGGGCTCGTGGTTTGTACCTCTAACTGCAGAAAACGCCACTTTAGCTCCGGCAGCTCTCACAGATATTCCGAAAGAAGATGTTACCCCTCCTTCTGCGGATGGGTTCGAGTCACATACCACCAAACATTTTCCCTCCAAAACCACTGGTTCTGTATCGTTCTGTCCCACAGAAAGACCAACGCCACACCCCAAAAGAAGGGAGGATGCGAACCATAAATGAAACAGTCCATTATTGTTGCCTCTCATAATGAAGGAGCAGCTTGCAGCTGGAATGTGTAACGACCTGTCTTCGGAGACAATGCGCAGGCACCTGCTGCAACTAACTACAACTCTGTTTCTGTTTCTGTCTCTCTCTCTCTCTCTCTCTCTCTCTCTCTCTCTCTCTCTCGCTCTCTCTCTCTCTCTCTCTCTCTCTCTCTCTCTCTCTCTCTCTCTCTCTCACACACACACACACACACACACACCTCTGGCAAGTGTCGTTTGCCACAATCACTGGTGATGGAAGATTATTTACTTAAAAAAAAAAAAAAATCTACATTTCCATGAAATGTATATCATTACAGGTCAATTCTGCCCCTCTCTCGTTCTTTGACATTTTTCAGTTATGCATTCACTGATCAGTCAATTACGCATCGCCATGCGTAATGGCATAATTGGACATGTTTGTGAGCAAAGGAAATACTAAATATAACCAGAGATTGGAAGCGAACTCGGAAAGCATAGAGAAAATATATTGCTTATTCTTGATTACGTAGATCCAATTATTTTACCTCAGTGAGTTTACTGTTTGAAACCATTTCAATAGAATGGTCGAATCCAACGGCGTTTGCTCCATCTAGTGGTATTCAGAAACTCTGCGCGCCGGCGATAGGAGGACTCTTGGCAAAGCGCCCTCACTCTAACTAAACCACTGAAAAGCACCAGTACGCCGGTGTATTAATCGCTCTCTGGCATGAATAAACGAAGGAAGAAATAAAGTGGGTCTGGACAGTGAGGTGTGTTTTATCTCCTGTATAGCCTTGAAATAACCATGTGCAATAGGCCTAGGCTATATTCCTGGTGGCCTGGTAGTATCTTGATATATATAGGCTATATATTTTAAACTATGGTATGGGACTATTCACCACAGTCAGTATGGCCAATATCAATAAAATCCAATCTGATCAATAGTCTATGTAATGGAAATTGGCCAATTGGTGGTCAGTCTTAGCTTTAGCCTCAGTCTTAGTTATCAAATTCAGCAGTTATGTTCAGAAAATGACACGGCCTGCTATTTTGAGTAGCCTATTTCTAGGTTCATACAGGGAAAGAAGCCAATTTAAATCTATCAAACCGTGATATTGAATAATGCCATGCCTCAAAATTCAATAGTGCCCATCGGAACAGTCATCAGGTAACATTCAAAAACATGTGTGACGGATGTCATCTTGCACCTGTTCACCCCCCTCGGGGATCGAACGTGCGATCTCGTCAACTATAACGGTCCGGCAATGGGAGACACAGTACGATACCGCTGGGCCAAGAATCTTGTCTCTTGGCCCAACGGCTCGAGACTGTATGAGGCTATCGGAGGGAGGTTTACCAACGTTCCACGCCAACTCTGCTAGTTAGCCTCCGTTACACTCTCCCCCTTAAACCTCACTCTCAATCCGGGTCATGGCACCACTGTGATGGAGGTCATCTTGCACCTGTTCATCCCCCTCGGGGATCGAACGTGCGATCTCGTAAACTACAACGGTCCGGCAATGGGAGACACAGTACGATAGCGCCAACGGCACGAGACTGTATGAGGCTATTGGAGGGAGGTTTACCAACGTTCCTCGGCAACTCTGCTAGTTAGCCTCCATTACACATGTGACCTTAAAAATTAAACGTTGAGGGCCTGAGGGAGTTGCACACTCTTCCTCTGGATTATTGAAACCTTTGAGGTCTTTTTAAGTATCACCATTCACCACCTTCTAATAATTCTTCAACCTGAATGTCAGTTCACCATACCTTCCAAATGCTTAGTTACAGCATTTAGTTACATGCTCTTCAAAGGAATATGCAGTCCCTGCATTGTGCAGTATGCATTTCAGTCTGCAAGCCCCATTCCTAGGCCTACGACCTGATACTCCTCTGTCCACAAGAGTTCTTAAATGACTGTCATGCGTTCAATTGCCACTGGTTCAACTGCTGATATCTGTAACAAGTGAAAGTCCTGACGTCTGATGTTCAAACTCACTATTTGACATAAGTTTACATCAGCGCATAGCGTTCATGTAACTTCCCATACATGCTGATCTCCTCTCAGATTCTCCAAATTATGATATAACATAGGGGTGGTCATTGTCTAATCTCGGGCTCGCAAATTACAACAGAAGTCTTTACCGCAGAGGACATCTGGGATCAGATTAGCTATCTCTCTCACTCACTGCCTTTCTTTCTCTCTCACTCTCTCCCCTGTCTCTAAATCTCCTCCCTCTTTCAGCTGTTCACACATCATGGCCTGCTTGTTTGCCCATCTCTAATCTGAAATATCCCCAGAGGGGGAAGAGACTGTGAGGCCAAGGTATCCCTTCATGACCAACACATTTCAGAATCACACACGAGGCCTACTCTGACTGAAAATGTGGACAAAATGAAGTGGGGGATTTGCCTCACAATACCCCACACACGTGACCACACTGACACATGAAATAATAGGCTACAGCAACATAATTATATTCAGTAGGTAATATATAGGCTACTGCTGATCTTGTTGTAGGCCTAAACTCTATTTAGAATTATTTCAACAGGGGCTTAGGCTGGGCTACATTACATTAAACAGGGGTAAAGTATAGCAAGGGCAGTTCGATGCTACATCATTAGCAGTGGTGTAGTCTACGTAGAACGCGGGTATACGGAGTATACCCACTTCTAAATTTCAGGGATTTCAGTATACCCACTTAAAATTGATTGATCCATTGTTTTGAATAGCACAAATATATACAGTATACCCACTTCAAAAAATGCTCAAATATACAGTATACCCACCATTAAAAGGTAGACTACACCACTGATCATTAGCACCTGTTTTCAGTAGAGAGAGTGGTGATCTCGTTGTGCCATTGACTTGTCTGCACCAAGGGTGTCATGCTTTGAAAACCAAATTGCCACCCGTGGGTTGTCCCGACCTGGCACAAGGGTGGCGCGAAGGAGATCCAGATGACGGACCTGTTAATCCGCTCTTCAGCACCACGACAGTTTTCCAAAGGCATGGAGATCACACAATCTCACCGACACATTCCGTCAGTTGACATCTTTGAGTGGTACCTCGCCCTTCGTTGATTTATTACGTTTTCTTGTGCAAAAACTGTTACACACAAGTAAATGTCTGGTTTTATCGCTGAGATCTTTTTTCGTCAAAGTTTCATGGAAATAACTGGCGTGGAAACATTTGCCAGGAGAGACCATGTACAAGCTCAAACTACTCATTGGTAAGTAGTATACCTTTTCAACGTGCAACTATAAAGGTTCTGTTCATGAGGATGGGAACATCATAAAACTTAACAACAGTGGACATAACCACTTGGGACTTAAAATACATCCCATATTGAAAATAAGGTAAATGTCTTCTGTGCGTAAAACCAACGAATCTGTGCGATTGTTTTTATGGAACTGTATTGAGAATGCAAAACTACTTGTGCAGTAGCCTATACTTTGCAGTAGGCACTTTTCACTTTCCCAGTGGTCGTGGGCTATAGCCTCCAACGTAGCATCCGGTTTACAATTCCCTTGTGACAAGATTGAAATACTTGCGTGCGTAATCCGAAAAATAATAACGCTTTGAGGGAAAGACAGATGGATTGCATTTGATGGAGGCTGTGTTTAACATAATATTTTTTTGGATTTGCATTCAGATCTAAATCTGGACGAACATGCCGCAATCTGGAACTTTATCCGAACACTTATTTCTGTATTGAGTATCAAATAAATGTCAGTTCTATGTTAGAATGCATTGTTTAAGTATTGTGCTGCAATGCTACCTATCTTTTTGGAGACATTTATATTTATCTCCTTGTACAGTGTTCATGACTCTCTGTCTGATCAACCTGAGCTGTGCTGAGAAGACGAAAAGGGCTGCAGGTAATGTTTATTTTTTCCCCATCTGATATTCACTAAATGCAGTTAAAAGTCGACTGACTTAAATTAAGATTCCTTCCATTAAATGTGGGAACCATCCCGAAATTCAATTCCTCTGGATCAATCGCCCACATTAAGCTATATAAAAAATAAAAAAAATTAACATTGTTTATTACCAAATACTAAACAACACAGTAAGAGCTGTGGGAAGTGCATATTTTATGAAATACAACAATGACTGCTGGAATTGTGTGATGTACTATGTTTCAGTCAAAAACAATTCTGGAGTCACTCCAGCTGGTCTGTGTGGCACCTGGGTCAAAGAACCCGATGGAGGACAGTTTACATCCCCCAACTACCCAGAGAAATACCCAGCAGACAGGGAATGTGTCTACATCATTGAAGGTACCCACTGTTCATCTTTATTTGGGATGTTTGGATAGTGAACTTGAAGGGGGGTTGACTTCTGTAAAAGTAGTGAATGTGGGTTCTATGTCCTGAAGTTTTCTCTCTGCCTTTTATCCCCAGCTTCTCCAAGGCAATGCATTGAGCTATTCTTTGACGAGAAGTATTCCGTAGAGCCGTCTTGGGAATGTAAATTTGACCACATTGAAATACGGGATGGACCATTCCCTTTCTCGCCTATAATTGGACGTTACTGTGGACAAGAGAGTCCCCTGTATGTGAAATCCACTGGACGCTATCTTTGGATAAAATTTGTTGCTGACAGCGAATTGGAGGCAATTGGATTCTCTGCCAGATACAACTTCACCCAAGGTAAGTCACCACAGGGGATAGTTAACCTCACGCCTGTCAGCTGTAAGCAATGCTCCACTCATTCCAAAAAATGTAATAGCTCCACATTGTACCAATGAAAGTCACCATTGGGCACGTTTTAGCTGTATTCTGCTGTCCCCCCACTGTGTAGGTGCATTTTCTACTTCGTGCTCTGGTCTACTGGGTCTAAATTTGTAGTGCAGGCACACATGCACCAGCTGAGGGAAGGGGGGGAGGTCAGCATCATCTCTCTTCATCCCACTTAATGAAAGCTTGTCTTTGGGAAAGAACGCTCTGTCCACACAGGGAGCTAGCATTTAGCCCTCACATTTCTCTTATATCGCCCTCTGCGGTCTCATGTCATTTACTTGCTGTGGTTGTTTGTATTGGTGCACATTAATGCTACTCTATTTGACTGATGCGCTGACTGTTTAGGACTCTGGGGGAACGTGAAGGCCTTCAATGCCAGTAGTTACTAGAGATGCATGAAGTGAATTCAGATCTGACAATGATGCCATCCCTGGCTTCTTTCAGTGTCCTATTCAACTCTGCCCCTTCTGTTGTAGAAGAGAATCTGAGATGCAAGCAGTGTAGTAATACTAATTCTTTGTACGGCACCTTGTATTACATAAAGTGAATTTACATCTTGGCTGTTAACAATGGAGGAACAACACTATAATAACAACACTAATAATAATAATAATAATAATAATAATAATAATAATAATAATAATAATAACAATAATAACAATAAACAGTGGTAGTTGCATCAGACAAAATACTACATATTGTGATTTTACCTAAACGAAAAAAATCTGCAACCATGCACACTCCTGCCATGATCCCTGCAGTAATCCACTTTGAGCTGAACCAGAGGTAAGAAAACATGAGAGGATTAGAAAGGATTCGTAAATGATTTTTAGATTGAAACCTCAATGTATTTAACCACTTGCTTTTGTAACTGTGTTCATTCCATTTCATTTCTTTGCAAAACCATTGTAATGACTGAAAAATCAGTGTTTAAAAACACTAATGAGAGAATTCTGCTATATTATGAAGATACGTTTAAGTCCACTGTCTTCCATGTCTAGTCTTGCATGTCTAGGATGAGGCAGTTTAATCCGTATGAAGCTGGTACTCGGATTATTAATCCAAATACAATCTCAATTGTGAGACTTCAGGAGAATCACTAATCCCACATGTTGCAGTTATTATGAGAAAGTGGATCATTGCACCAATGTTGAGAACAGTGATAAGGTCAAAGGCAGTTACAAAATTACACACAAACTGTCCTTAGTTTTGTGAAATAACATCACAAACAGTATTATTTTTGACATTGCACAGTGCACAACGGCTGCTGTTTTCCCTATAGATATAAGTACTGTAAAGAGGGAGAAATTAAGTTTGACAAAAAACCTTACCAAACCCATTTGGTATAATATTTCCATTTATTAGTCAATTATCTTGTGTATTAAATTATAGAAATGTTTATACTTTACCAGCATATGACTGGTGGATGATGTGTGTTTTCATACCCGCTATACATTTGAAATACATTTTTTCTGCTGTTCAAAATTATGTTTTTGCACACCTCTGTAATTGGACAGGTGCGTAGGATATTATCACAGTGGGGTTGGGTTGTCATTCAAGAGTAAAGAAATCCTGCACACTGTCCATTCCACCAACAAACTTTAATACAAGGTTTCGGTCCGAAACTTTGTATTAATATTTGTTGGTTGAATGGACAGCGTGCGGGATTTCTGTACTCTTGAAAAACATTTATTCTACGCCAGCGTTTCTCAAACTTTTTCTGACCGAGGACCACTTTGTCCCACCAAAAATGTTCAGGGACCACCTGACAACTGAATTGACAGTTGACCGGTGCTAATTTCAATGTCGATCCCTTATTTTTAGTTCACATTTACAAGCCTGTCTTATTGTGGTGAAAATGTGGCTACATTTAGCTTTGCAATAATATCATGAATATAGCCTACCTCTACCTTGTCTTTGGACAAGTAGCAATCCCCTCGCGGACCACCTGAGCTCTGTTGTGGACCACTAGTGGTCCCCAGACCACACTTTGAGAATCGCTGTTCTTTTTTTTATTATTATTTAACCTTTATTTAACCAGGAAAAATAAACCCGTTGAGATTAAGAACCTCTTTTACAAGGGTGTCCTGGCCAAGTGGCGGCTCAAGTTACAAAATTAAAATTACACAGTTGCATTAAAATAACAAATCAAGTAAAATAACATGTCAATTGAAACAGTTACAGACAATAGACTCTGTCTCAAGTGATCTCATCTTGGAATTAAAATCGTTCAATGGAATCAGATCTGTTAGTTTCAAGTCCTTTTGTAGATTGTTCCATGAGGTAGGGGCTGAAAACACAAATGCCCTCTTCCCCAGTTCTGTGCGGAAGCAAGGGACAGAGAGTAACAAATGGCCTTTAGAGCGCAGACCATAGACTCAACATTCCTCACTGTGATTAGGCTGCAGATGTAAGGTGGCAGTAGTCCGAGTATTGCCTTGTAAATAAATGTATACCAGTGAGTAAGTCTCCTGGTAGTCAGTGAAGACCATTTAACTCTGGCATAGAGTTCACAGTGATGAGTTTGGGCCCTACAGTTAGTAATGAACCTCAGGGCACCATGATACACAGAGTCAATCTTACTCAGACATTGGGATGAAGCATTCATGTACAGCAGGTCTGCATAGTCTAAAATGGATACAAACGTTGCAGAGACAAGGCGCTTCTTAACATGAAAGGAAAAACAAATTTTATTTCTAAATAAAAAACCTAACTTTAGTTTAAGTTTCCTCACAAGATTTTCAATGTGGGCTTTGAACGTCAAAGTATCATCAAGCAAAATACCCAGGTATTTATACAAATGTACCACCTCAATTTCTATGTCATAGCATAGGACTAATACATCTGAACACCTCCAGTATGGTGAACTTAGCCTTTTTTCACAAACTTATGTTCTGTTTTGTTTTTTCCAGATCCTGACTTCAAGGACTTGGGGACTTTGCCACCACTTCCTAGTAGGTTTGACATTTTAAATGTCTGTGTCACAATAATATCATCTGAGGAAGGGTCCATTGACCTGAAACATAAAGTAAAAAGTGGGAGCACTAAAATCCTGGTTGTAGGGGACTTTTTTGTCTTTGTTTCGCACCATTTTGGTGCAGGCTTGAACCTGTTTTAGTGTGTGTATCACCATAATAGTCACGTGTATGCATTCAGCACTAACAGCAGATGTCTTTTCAGATTGTGATTTTGAGATGGGCGGGCCAGAAGGCATAGTGAATTCTATTATGATATCGAAGGAGTCGAAAGTCTTAGACACACAAGCTGTGGACTGCAGATGGTTCATTCGAGCCCCTACTAACTCCAAGGTCAGTTACTCTCAATACAGAACTAGGTGTGTTTACTCTACCCATTGGCAGTGTTGCCAGATTGGGCTGTTTCCCGCCCAATTGGGCTGCTTAGGATGGCTGTGTGCAGGTAAAAATGGCATATAGCAGAAAAAAACACCCAGTTTTTGCCATAGAAATCAATAGAATTGGGTGGGATTTTGTGCTTCTAGGCGGGTTTTGAGCTTTTTTTGGGCTGGAAATCATCAGCCTCATCTGGCAACTCTACCCATTGGTTCATTGGTGAACTATTGCTACAAAACCTCTGAAAAAAAACCCAAGTATATTGAGAAAAATGTGATTCAATACCACTTTCTCATTGATATCATTAATATCATTTCATAGTGAAACTGTAAATGGACTCATACAGTGCAGACCTCCGCCAAGGAAGCTGTTTGATAGAACATTTGCCTATGTCACACCCACATTTTTTTCACAAGTCTTTCTGCCTTTTGTGGAGTTAGAAACTGGAATGTGAAAATTCGGCCTATCCCGCAATGGTGAAGAATGATCCGAGTCCAGATCAGCATCAAAGTGTAATTACTTGTTCCCTTCGTCATTTCCAATAACTCCACAAAGCTTCATCAAAATCCGTTCATTATCTTTTGAGTTATCCTGCTGACAGACAAACCAATAGACAGACTGACAAACAGTCAAACGGACAGACAAAGCAACGCGACCCAAAACATAACCTCCTTGGTGGAGGTAATGAATACCTTTAAGCACAGTGCATTATGTAGTAGCTTGGACAATTGTATGATGTTTTGCTCCTATCTGACATGCCGCAAAACAGGGAAAATGCATTAGGGTACGAGTTGTGGCATGACTCTAGCAGATTTTAAATGCTTTGTTGGTCTTTACAACCTCTACAATGCATTAAGCAAATTAGTTAAGGTCTAAATGCTGCATGGTAGAACAAGAGAAATTGTCTCCCATTTTGGAGACAGGGGTGCAAGGGTGGATCTTTTTTGGTATTAGAACTAACGTAGACGCCAAAGGTACGTGCTGTCACCTTGCATTCAAAATGTTGCAGTGTTAAATTTTGTGATTGAATAAAAAAAGTCTACTTGTTGTTGTGACAAGCTAATGTCACAGACACCTTGACCTAGCACCTCATTTTGTGTATTACCACTCCTTGAAACAACGAATTGACCAGACTTTCAGATCCCTCATAATTGATTTGCTGTCTAGTTACTTTCATGTTGATACTTTGTGTGGGAAGATTTTATTTTCAATTGTGTGAACATTTCATTGTACACATTTCTTGTGCATGTGTCCATATGGATAATTGTGTATGCCCCTTTATATATCACAATATTTGTGTCACACATGGTCACACACATCTTTTGTGTGCCTGCATGTTATTTTCTTGTACAGGTATAACAATCATCAAAGAATATGAAAAAACACTGCAAAGTAATATTTACCTCCGCCAAGGAGGTTATGTTGTCGGTAGTGTTAGTTTGTCTGTCTGTCTGTCTGTCTGTCTGTCTGTCTGTCTGTCTGTCTGTCTGTCTGCCTGTCTGTCTGTCTGTTTGCTTGTCTGTCTGTCTGTCTGTATGTTCGTCTGTCAGCAGGATAACTCAAAAAGTTATGAAGGGATTTGGCTGAAATTTTGTGGAGTTGTTAGTAGGGGTGGTACGGTTCACAAAATTCACGGTTCGGTTCATATCACGGTGTCAAGGTCACGGTTTTCGGTTCTCTACGGTTCTTTTTTTTTTAGTTCATGATAAATGGTGCACTGGGAATATTATAAAATATTTATATAACAGCAGTTATAAAGTGATGATGCACAAGTTGAATTTGACGTTTTGCATGTGTCTGAGAACTGCCTATTGTGCTTGAATTTAAACTGTCATCAGCTGATGTGCGCTGTCTGAGCATTCCGAATGCCCTCTTTCAATTGGCTAATAGAATTGGACTTATCACTAAATATCCTACATATGGTTTGTATAGGCTTATACTGTGAAAATGGTGTGATTTTAATTGTGTCATCCTCTGATTGGTCTCATACGCTAATGTTTTAATCAGAGAGACTGGATAAGATACTCCTAGAATCTCTGTTTTACATATTTTTCTGGGCAGTACATGAATTGCGGTTTGCCACGGATTGCACGGTTCGGTTCGGTATGTGTGTGAATTGCACGGTTTCGGTTTTCGGTGCGGTTTGTACCATCCCTAGTTGTTAGAGATGACAAAAGGAAGAAGTGATAACATTTTCGTGGTGATCCGGCTCATGATCCAGATGCAGGAATTTTTTAAAAAGATTCTTCACCATTGCGGATTGCGTTTCTGACTCCATAAAAACAAGGCAGGAAGCCTTGACAAAAATGAGGGTGTCACATCGTCAAATGTTCTATCAAACAACGTCCTTGGCGGAGGTCTGCACTCTCTGAGTGCATTTCTAGTTTACAGTATGAATCAAGCAGCACCATTGTTTTCTATACCCACAGATATACTTGCGCTTTCTGGAGTATGAGATGCAGAACTCGAACGAGTGCAAACGCAACTTTGTGGCAGTGTATGATGGGGGCAGCTCTGTGGAGAACCTGAAGAACAAGTTCTGTAGCACCGTGGCTGTGGATGTGATGCTGAACACTGACCTGGCCGTTGTTCGCTTGTGGGCCGACGAGAAGAGTCGGAAGAGCCGCTTTCGCATCCTGTTCACCACGTTTCAATCACGTGAGTTTACACTCTCACTTCTCATTTCATATGGGGGTCCCCACCCTTTCTAGGTCTGAGGGCAACCAAGGGCTACCCAAGGGCTACTGAGGGCTTCCCGAGGGCTACTTCTGTTCGAAATCCTCTACTGATGTCTTGGCATCATTCTCAAATCACACTATTATTGAATGATAATTTGTTTATAGGTTGTAAAGAATAAATAATCTCGTATTTAAATCAAGAAAAGCATTAACTGTGACTAACATCTGGTGGTCGTCACTGTTTATTAACATCCTTGGTGGGCACCTCAGAAGCTCCTGGAGGGCTACTTGGTGCCACGCGGGCACAACGTTGGTGACACCGTAGAGTGCCTCACATTTTCCTTTGCACAGTATAAAGTAGCACATGTAACCTACGTAGTTGGCAAACGGTCTCATCCAGCTGGTGGTTTTACAGATGTTTCAAATATTAAAGGAGAATTGCATTCGTTTTGCAAATGTGAACTTTCAATGACCTCAAACAACTGAGGTACATTTGTAAAACACAACAAATTCTCCATTGCGCATTTCGGACATTTAGGATATACAGTTTTCAGGGGATGCAGATCTGCTCTGAGTGACACACAAAGGAGCTTGTGTCTTTGGTGTAGTACCATTACTAGGGTTGTGGGTGTGCACTGAATGTCACTTCAAGAAGTCTCATTTGGTCACCCAGAGGCCAGGCTTTGATTCCGGGCAGTGCAACTCTACTCCCTTTCATTACAAGTGCAAGATGAAATTGGAACAGTGAGCTGGAAGTCAGCTGGTAGGTAAAAATCACACAGCAGGCTGGTGAGAATCATCAAAAGGATTTGTGAGTTGCAAAGGGAGTAGAGCTAATTCACCTATACCCATTTAAAAAACAAAGCATGAAGAAGGTGTTACATTAGTATGATGTGATTATATGCTTGAAGTGGAGTGATGCCTGATTTGTTAGGATAGAGTGTACACTTTGGTATTAGCAATTTATGATTTTTAATTCAAACCTGAATCCCTATGAGCAGCTGCCTAAATGTGGTTTGGGTGCAATAGCGCATTGCGCCACAGAAAATAGCTCTTTCATACTGAATGTATCATTTCGGGAGATTCCTCACATTTAAGGATTCTCCTTATTTTATCAATGAATCACACCACACCACATCATTTGTTATAGACCAATACACCCAACACAAACAACATTATTTTGTATGCTTGTACGTTTTCAAGGAGACCATTAAGGCTGTAAGTGTGGTGAATGAGGTGAAAGTAAAATCTGTTGTTATGTAACAGCTGTCTCACTCTAGCCGTATGCTGTTACATTTTTAAAATGAATTGATTTAGACATTTGATTTTACCTGGCTGCTATGCTATTACAGAGTCCATTTTATAATGGATGCCTTGAGTAGCACCAGCAGTATAGATCTCCAAAACCCATGACTTGCTTATTGTGTCAGAAAACCCAATTGCATGAAATAAGGTAAATAAAGTTGCATGAAATAAGGTCCTCGCCTACTCTTTGCCGATATGCTATTATAGATCAGATGTAAAATGGCTCTCAACAGATCTGTGTGTTTCCGCTCAGTTTTGTGAGTTACTCAAGCTACAAGACTCATTACGAGTGCTAGGTTATACCAGATGCTGTACAATTTTAGACACTTTTTATACATCTGACTAAGATTTGATACAATGACCCCACTATTTGACAAGACACGTAACATTACAAATCATATTCCGTGTGAATCATTACCAGTATATCATATGAAGTGAAATTGACCTAGATATTTGTGCAAGGTTTGTTATCTTTACCTTTCAAAGTCATTGGAGTTTCATACACACTAGTGTTGCAGTTGTAATAGACAACACCATTTACACAACAACGATTGTAAAGTGACTTATTTTATGTGTGCAAGTTATTAAAAGTATAGTTTATAAACCATCAGATGATTTGATTTCTTTCCAGCTCCGTGTGAAGGAGACCTGTTTTTCTGCCATAGCAACATGTGTATCAACAACACCCTGGTCTGCAATGGAATACAGAACTGTGTCTACCCCTGGGATGAAAATGGTTGCAAAGGTATTCTTCATTTGCATAACCCATTCTGAAGTATGACTGTTGGGCCAAGCAACTGGTACATGATAAGTATACCTATTGTGTTTATGACCATAACCTCATACTCTCAGCTAAGCATATGGCTAAATATATTTGCAAAGTATTCTTAATTTGTAGGTTATGTATTATTGATGTGTATGCATTACTAGCAAGTGCTTCACCTTTGTCTGTTCCAGAGAAGAAGAAGCCAAGTGTCTTGGACCAGTTGGACCATGTCAACATCACCATCATTTTAGTGACCTGTGGCGTGGTGATGATCCTTCTCATTGTGTCTGGTATCATCCAGTGTAAGCAGCCACGCAAGAAATACATTGCGGCGCGACGGGATGATTTCGACCCCAACCTGTTCCACGAGGCCTTCGAGCCACCGCACTATGAACTGTGCACTCTGCGACGTGACACTGCGGGAGACATCGACGAAATGGCTCCGGACTTCAACAAGCTGCGTCGGTCGTCCTCAAAGTGCATCCGTGACCACCACTGTGGCTCGCAGGCCTCCAGTGTCCGTGGCAGCCGCACTGACCTGAGTCTCCGCGACGCCGCGGCCGCTCTGGCTGACCCCCAATCGACGCTCCCCCACATGCCCCTCCACCACCCCATGCACCACCCCACCACCGTCACCACTCCCAGTGGCCGAAGGAGCATCCTGGTCATGAAGCACAGTTACTCGCACGACCGAGCAGAGGACTGTGACCCAGACCACGACGAGCTGGACGAAGGACCCAGCCACGGCCGGGGGAGACTGGAGAGAGGCGTGCACCGGTCAGTATCCAATGATTTCTAAGGCCTGTGGCTGTGGCTGTGGCTGTGGCTGCACTTTGTCGTGGTTGTGAGAGGTGTTGCAGGCGGACTTTGCATGGAAGCCCCGGTCATGAATGTGGTGCTTTTCTGTCTCTTCTCTTTGTGTTAAAGGGGTATGCCACTATTTTGGGGCTTAATACAGTTAAAATCGTTGGCCAGGGTTTATAAAAGTGGTAAAGTGTCTTATTTTTCATGTAAGCCGTTGTCTTGCTTTAAGACAAGTTAAAAGAGGGAGCATGTCGCTAAGCTAGTAAAAGTCAACGCATCCGTGTAGCATGCTACATGCTACAGTGATCCATTGACTTTCACTAGCTTAGCTACATACTCCCTCTTTTAACTTGTCTTAATGCAAGACAACGCTTAACATGAAAAATAAGACACTTTACCACCTTTATAAACCCCAGCCAACGATTTTAACCGTATTAAGCCCCAAAATAGTGGCATACCCCTTTCATTGTGTCCATTTGCTTGTTGATCTTGTTTTGCCATCTGTTTTCCTTGAACCATCCAACATGCTATTTTCTGAAGAACATGTTTATGAATGAAAACGCACATATATGGATTTTAGTCTGCATGTGTAAGTCCATGAAACCAAGGTATTTTCAAGACATGGCATGGCATGATGTACAGTTATATAAGCGGTTCCTGCTTTTATCATCCGTTTTAACTTTATTTTGGGTCATTCTCTGCCAGTTGAACACATTTCTGTGCACTTGCGTTGGATTGAAATCTCCTTTAAGTGAAGTGTACTTAAAGTTAAGTGTGCTTTGCAAGTAACAGACCGTTATATTAGGGGCAGGGGTTTTGATTTTGTTCAGCCATTGTTGAACTTCTTCATAAGGCCATAGCATAACATCTGTACTGTACAATATAAAAGGTTTGCATCTGGTATGCTGGTACCGTACATGAATAAGTGTAGTCTGAAAAAAATGTTCATGTTTGCAGGAGATAATTCCCACATCTTCGCAGAAGTCCCTCAAAGTTGATTCACATTTTCAACAACCATAAAAAAATATGACCAGGCTACTGAAATCTGACCATTTTTTTTAACACCCAAGCACCTTGCGGAAATGTTCTAATATTTTTTATTTACATTTTCCCTGAAGGCTTCATGCACTTTTGTTTTTGAATATATACATTTGTTGAGTTGTATGCGCCCCCTTCAATGCTTTTTTTTGTGCCATAAATATAGAAAAGCATACACAACAATGTTTTACACAGCTCCCTCTGGTGGTGAAAACAGCTAGCTCCAAAGACATTGATGGTGGCATTGTCCTTATGTATGTATAGGGTGTAAAATGAAATCAATAGAGAAAATATAGCTGCAAGCAGCAATGCGGGGCCAAGCAGTAAACTTGCCAGAGCCGCCACGGCAACAGAAGGAACTGCAGCGCCCCCTTTGGTCCAAATCTCGCCAATGTTGGTGTGCATTCCTTGGACGAGAGTGTGATCACGTAAACCAAGTTTAGTTTGAATCCGTTGAAGAGCTGCCGAGATATGAGCTCACTTCCTGTTACCTACCTGTTGGTGGCGCTAGAGAGCTTGGGGTCTGGATTTTTTTGTGGGAGGTCATGGGATGGACTAGAATGTGTGCAAAAAATCCTAACAGAAATTGACTAACGGTTGCTGAGATATGACCTCACTTCCTGTTTTGCCACCTTTATGACAATTTTGATTGGCTGTCACCGGCAAACGACAAGAGGTGTTCAAAATTCTTTCCTCTCCCCCCTCCCTCTCCCTCCCTCCCTCCCTTCTTCCCTCTCTCTCCCTCTCCCTCTCCCTCTCCCCCCTCCCTCTCCCTCTCCCTCTGTCTGTCTGTGTCTGTGTGAGGAGGGGGTGGGGGGTGGTGTGCAGGGGCTGGGGCAGTGGGGCTTGACCCCCTGCCGAGAATGGTGTCAGTGAACGTGCGCAAGGGGAGCAGAGGAGACAGAGAGATGAGAAAAAATCCCTCCATTCTTTCCACAATTTTGAATGGCTGCTGTGAGCTGATAGTTTTTTCAATCGTTACGAAAATCCATACCTCGGTGCAACATGGTGTGAAGATAACCTGTGTACCAATATTTTGAAAATTGGGAGTAGGGTTCAAAAGATACAGGCAAAAATGTAGCTAAAATTTTGACCTGCTGGTGGCGCTACAGAGCTTGAGCTGGGGATTCGATTTTTTTTGTGGTAGGTCATGGGATGGACTACTATGTGTGTACAAAATCCCAGCCTAATTCAACAAACGGTTGCTGAGATATGACTTCACTTCCTGTTTCACCACTTTTACGACAATTTTGATTGGCTCTCACGACTAAACGATAAAAGATATCCAATATTCCTGAAGACCCCATGTGTAGCTCAGTCCAGAGATACTATATACCGGGTTTTGGGCGAATTGGTCAAAAATTGCGGGAAAATTAACATTTTTATTGAATTTTACAAAATTCAAAATGGCGGGAAAACTATCCTGGCGGAAAATGACGACATATGGTGCGTTGGATTCGTCTTGACTCAAGGATTCCAGGGATACCAAGTTTATGAAAATTGGCCCAGCGGTTCAAAAGTTACAAGCAGAAATGTACCTGCAACTTTGACCTGCTGGTGGCGCTAGAGTGTTGGGGCTGGGGTCCTATAAATTGCTGTGGGTAATGCTGAGACTGCCCCGAATGTGTGTGCCAATTTACAGCATTTTCCTGCCTACGGTTCTATGGGCTGCCATAGACTTGCAGAGGGATAGGAATGGTGACTAGAGAATAATAATAATAATTAAAGCTGCGAGCAGCCTTGGCGGGCCCTCGCACCTGCGGCCCGGGGGGCATGGCATATCGCCCTGCCCTAATAAACCCCTACCTGTGGAAAACGGATGAAGCGTAACAATTTTCTGACAGGTATGAAGAAGGAGAAGGTGTCATTGTCGTTTTTGTCTTGTCCACAATAACTTTAGAGTCCGTAGCTTCAACTACGTATCAGCCAGTTTCAGACAGGTCTATGCAGTGGGTTCTATTGAGTCTGACTTTTTTGGATTTGTAAATTCTTACAATGGGTTGCTGAGATATGACCATACTTCCTGTTTGGGGGTGTTAGTAAGATTTTGATTGGCTGTCACGGCCAAACGGTAAAAGATGTAATAAAACCCTTTTATAGATCTCCTCGGAGTTCTCCTCAGATCATGTGTATCAAGTTTTGTGAAAATTCAACCAAATTTGAAGATTGAGGAGCATTTTATCGATTTTCATCATATTTTAAATGGCGGACATTCAAAATTTACAGGCAGAAATGTAGCTAAAATTTTGAGGGTTTGAGCTGGAGATCTGATATTTTCTGTGGTGGGTCATGGGATAGACAAGAACATCTGTGACAATTCGCAGAAGATTCTGACCATGGGTTTTCGATATAGCTTCACTTCCTGTTTGGCAACTTTTAGGCCGTTTTTGATTGGCTGTCACGGCCAAACGAAAACATTTCCGCAAAATCCACTCGATAAGTTTTGTAGAACTCAGTCCAGAGATGATATATACCGACTTTCAGAAAGATTGGTTAAACATTGAGGGAATGAGTAGCGTTTTATTGATTTTCGCTGCGCTGCTTGGCCCTTAATTATCTCACTTCCTGTTGGGTGTGGCCATGACAACCTGTTGACTTTTTTGTTTGTCTTAATGAGATACACACCACCAAAAAATTTGGAGTCTGTAGCAGGTACTTTGTACCGACCCTAACTTTGACCTGCTGGTGGCGCTAGAGGGATTGTTCTTGAGGAGGGTAATGGGATAGACAAGAATGTCTGTGAAAATTTGCTGGAGATTCTGTCCATGGGTTTTCAAAATATAGCTTCACTTCCTGTTTGGCGACTTTTAGGCCGTTTTAGATTGGCTGTCACAGCCAAATGAAAAGATAACAGCAAAATCCACTACATAAGTTTTGTGAGGCTCAGTCCAGAGATGCTCTATACCGACTTTCAGAAAGATTGATCAAAAATTGAGGGAGGAGTAGCGTTTTTATTGATTTGACCAGCTGGTGGCGCTAGAGAGTTTGAGCTATTGAGCTGAAGTTTATTATGGTGGGTCATGGGACGGACAGAAATGTCTGTGACAATTTACAGAACATTGTGACGATGGGTTCCCAAGATATGACTTCACTTCCTGTTTGGCGACTTTTAGGCCGTTTTTGATTGGCTGTCACGGCGAAACGAAAAGATTACCGCAAAATCCACTCAATACGTTTTGTGAGGCTCATACCAGAGATGCTATATACCGACTTTCTGAAAGATTGCTCAAAAATTGAGGGAGGAATAGCGTTTTTATTGAGTGTTGCTGCGCTGCTTGGCCCCTAATTATCTCACTTCCTGTTGGGTGGGGCTAATGGGTTGGCATTGCAATTTTGTTTGGTTTAGTGAGATACATATGCGTATTTTTTTTCGTGGCCCAACGACAAACTATATGTCAGCCAGGAACTTCAACGCGATAGGGGGCGCTATTCTGTGCCCGGGACCAATCCGGATCAGAGCTTCCGGTTCTGAGTAGCGGCGCACATTTCGGATCACTGTGCAAAGCGGCATGCGACCAAGTGCTTCTCAGACAAAATGGCGGGCCCGAACAACGAGCAAGAAGATAAATAATAATAATAATAATAATAATAATAATAATCCGAGCAAGAACAATAGGGCCTCGCACCCTCCGGTGCTCGGGCCCTAATAATAATAAATATAGCTGCAAGCAGCAATGCGGGGCCAAGCAGTAAACTTGCCAAAGTCGCCATGGCAACAGAAGGAACTGCAGCGCCCCCTTTGGCCCAAATCTCGCCAATGTTGGTGTGCATTCCTTGGAGGGGAGTGTGCTCACATGAACCAAGTTTATTTTGAATCCCTTAAAGGGCTGATAAATATAAGCTCACTTCCTGTTACCTGTTGGTGGCGCTAGAGAGTTTGAGCTGGGAATCTGGATTTTTTTTGTGGGAGGTCATGGGATTGACTAGTATGTGTGCAAAAAATAGCTAAAAGAATCTGACAAACGGTTGCTGAGATATGACCTCACTTCCTGTTTTGCCACTTTTACGACAATTTTGATTGGCTGTCACCTCCAAACGATAAGAGGTATCAAAAATTCTTTGGATACCCTAATGCCTATCAGTCTGAAGATGATGTGTACCTTTTTGCTGGTCATTCTGACAAAAATTGTGTGACAAGTAGCATTTTATTGAATTTTACAAAATTCAAAATGGCGGAATTTCCCTTCTGCGTTTACATAACGTTATATAGTGCGTTGGATTCGGCTTGGCCCAAGGATTCTAGTGATAATAATATATTTTACATTGTGCACATGGTTTAAAAGCTACAGGCAAACATGTAGCTAAAATTTTGACCTGTTGGTGGCGCTACAGAGTTAGAGCTGGGGGTCTGAATTATTTTCATTAGGTCATAGGATGGACGTCTATATGTGTAAAAAAAATCCTAGCCGAAACCGACAAAGGGTTGCTGAGATATGACCTCACTTCCTGTTTTGCCACTTTTACAACAATTTTGATTGGCTGTCACGGCTAAACGATAAAAGATATCTAATATTCCTTGAGACCCCATATAAAGCTCAGTACAGAGATACAATATACCGAATTTCGGGCGAAATGGTCAAAAATTGTGGGAGAAGTAGCATTTTTATTGAATTTCACAAAATACAAAATGGCGGGAAAACTATCCAGGCAGAAAATGACGTCATAGAGTGCGTTGGATTCTTCTTGGCCCAGCGGTTCAAAAGTTACAAGCAGAAATGTACCTGCAACTTTGACCTGCTGGTGGCGCTAGAGTATTGGGGCTGGGGACCTATAACTCGCTGTGGGTAATGTTGATGCTGCCTCAAATATGTGTGCCAATTTACAGCATTTTCCTATGTACGGTTCTATGGGCTGCTATAGACTTAGAGTGAATTTTACAAAATTCAAAATGGCGGAATTTCCCTTCTGCGTTGACATAACTTCATATAGTGCGTTGAATTCGGCTTGGCCCAAGGATTCTAGTGATAATAATATATTTTACATCGTGCATATGGTTTAAAAGCTACAGGCAAAAATGTAGCTAAAATTTTGACCTGCTGGTGGCGCTACAGAGTTTGAGCTGGGGTTCTGATTTTTTTTGTGGTAGGTCATGGGATGGACTACTATGTGTGTACAAAATCCCAGCCTAATTCAACAACCAGTTGCTGAGATATGACCTCACTTCCTGTTTCACCACTTTTACAACAATTTTGATTGGCTGTCATGCCTAAACGATAAAAGATATCCAATATTCCTTGAGACCCCATGTGTAGCTCAGTCCAGATATACTATATACCAAGTTTCGGGTGAATTGGTAAAAAATTGCGGGAAAAATAGCATTTTTATTGAATTTCACAAAATCCAAAATGGCGGGAAAACTATCCTGGCGGAAAATGACGTCATAGGGTGCGTTGGATTCGTCTTGGCCCAAGGATTCCAGGGATACCAAGTTTATGAAAATTGGCCCAACGGTTCAAAAGTTACAAGCAGAAATGTACCTGCAATTTTGACCTGCTGGTGGCGCTAGAACGTTGGGGCTGGGGTCCTATAAATTGCTGTGGTTAATGCTGTGACTGGCCCAAATGTGTGTGCCAATTTACAGCATTTTCCTACCTACGGTTCTATGGGCTGCCATAGACTTGCTAAGGAGAGGAAAGAGGTGACATAATAATAAGAAGAATACCAGCTAAAACAGTAGGGGCCTTCGCCAGCTTCGCTGCTTGGCCCCTAATGAAGAAAACCTACTAACTCTATAGGGGCCTTCGCCAGCTTCGCTGCTTGGCCCCTAAATATGCGTACATTTCCACAAGGCGTTTGGGTGCTCTGAAAATGAGATTGGAAATGATTCAGAAGCCTGTTGTTCAGACCATAATGGACC
Source organism: Engraulis encrasicolus (assembly GCF_034702125.1). Classification (NCBI taxonomy): domain Eukaryota; kingdom Metazoa; phylum Chordata; class Actinopteri; order Clupeiformes; family Engraulidae; genus Engraulis; species Engraulis encrasicolus. The sequence continues at coordinate 23,035,377 of NC_085872.1, read as the reverse complement.
ATGATGATTGGCTTTTTGAAAGTGTTTTCATACCCCAGTATGAACAAAACAACAAGAGTAGGCTATATGTTGAGTACAGACATGTCTTCTGAATGCATAAACAGTGCACAGCAAAATACTGAAATTAAATGTTGATCAACTTTGAGGGACTTCTGCGAAGATGGGGGAATATCTAGAGCAAATATGAACATTTTGCTGCAGACTACAACTGTTCATGTACCAACATGCCAAATGTAAGCCTTCTTTATTGTACAGCTGTAATACTATTGCCTTCAGAACTTTGGAGAAATGCAATGCCTGAACAAAATCACCATCCCCGCCCCCTATGAAACGGTTTGTAACTTTGACAGTGAGACGGGTCACTTCACTTAAAGGAGATTTCAATCCGTTTCTTAGATGTGTAAGGTACACCTAGTAAGATTTCCCCATTTTTTTTTGGTGCAAGTGCTCCGGGATTTATTCACTTGGCACGGAATAACCCTTTTACTGCTCATGTAGCTTATATTTCAGTCTGCCAGACGTGTTCTTTCAGTTTGCTGTTTTCACTGACACAAATAAATAAATGACGTTATTATTATTATTATTATTATTATTATTATTATTGAAATATTTTGAACTGAACTCTGAACGTTTCAACTGAAATTATCCTGTGACTGACTTGTTTCTTTTTGTCCCTTTTCATTTGATGTAACTCATGAATGTATGTTTATTGTTGTTTTGATGGTGTTATTTTTTCATATTTTAAATATATGAACATCTGGATGAATGCATCAATTTGTCATTGGCTGATCCCATACCTATTCACATTTGGTTGCTTGACAATATACAAATGCCATTATGTGTGAATGATACCACTCAGAACACTCTCCCACATGATACCTGTGTTTCAGAATCATGGAGATGCAAACTGTCAATATTTTTATTTGTCAATAAATTAACTCCGTACAGTAGACCTATGGGACTTGTTCTAGCTTGCCTAGTATACGGTATCTCTGCAAGGGTACACTTGCGGCCCAATCTGGTTGTTAAGAGAATTTTAGGCTACTTGATTTTAGCTTAGTTTTTACCAAACAAAGGGCTGTTATGGTTGTTTATTTATTTATGTATGGATAACTCTGGGGGGAAAGTGAAATGATGATGAATAAAACTTGGGCTCAATAAAACATTTTACACAACATGTCGGGATGTTCTTTCTTGAAATTAGGATGAACGAACGAATGAATGAATGAATGAATAATTTATTGCCCTGAAGGGGCAATTATTATTATTAGGCTATAATCAGTGAGAACTGATGGATGGCTGAATGCTGTACTAAATGTGCAATAATGTGTAGATAGTAGGTCTGAGTGTATGCTTTTTGTGTGTGTGTGGTTATTGATATTAACTTGTAATATGGAATCAAATAGTGTGTGTGTGTGTGTGTGTGTGTGTGTGTGTGTGTGTGTGTGTGTGTGTGTGTGTGTGTGTGTGTGTGTGTGTGTGTGTGTGTGTGTTTGACATGGCACCTGCCAACCGGCCAAATGCTGGTAAAACTTGGCTTTGGCTGGTAAGAATTTCAGTTTCACTATCCAATTTGGCAGGTAGCTTATTCTATGGTATGACATATCAGAATAGCCTATATTGTACACTTTGACCCTTGTGTATCAATTGTTTGTTTTTAAGTTCAAGAAAAAGCTCAGTTACTCAGTTTCTATTTGTTTGATTTATTTCCATGTAGAAAGCTATGCATTCATCTTCTTGCTTTAGCACCTCATCTTCATGATAAAGATTATTTTTTTCAAATTTGTGGCTAGTCGAATAGCTGGATGGCTAGTGACTCTGGAAAAACACTACCCACAGTGCCCGGTGAGCGAAAAAAAAGTTAATTTCAAGCCCTGGTGTGTGTGTGTGTGTGTGTGTGTGTGTGTGTGTGTGTGTGTGTGTGTGTGTGTGTGTGTGTGTGTGTGTGTGTGTGTGTGTGTGTGTGTGTTTGTGTGTGTGTGTGTGAGAGAGAGAGAGAGAGAGAGAGAGAACACATGGGTGTTACTGGTAACTGATGTAAAGCATTTTGCTATACTCAGATTTGTACTATATGTTTACTGCAGTAATGTGCAATAATATTTTTTAGGTCTATGTGTATGTCTATCACAGTAGCCTAGTATGTCTTGTATCTGTAGGCCTATCTATGTAAACTGTCAGACACCTTAATTTCCCTCGGGATTAATAAAAAAAATAATCTATACTACTACTACTACTAGGCCTATTACTACTACTGTACTACTACTACTACTACCAATAATAATAATAATAATAATAATAATAATAATAATAATAATGATAATAATAATAATAGCCTCACCTTAGTAGGCCTAATACATTCAAAGCTATATGATGAAACTGGGTTTACATGTAATATTTGATTTAACATTTAAAGCTTGTTTGCTGCAGGGAGAGTTTGTACATCATCTGCATGCCTACACAACTTCCATACCAGTGCGGAACAAATAATACGAATCGTCTTGATTGGAGGGAAGAATTTCATTGACGGACACAAACAGTCTGCTAGCGGTCATCATGCTTGATTTGCCTATCTATCCTTAGTTTTTCAACATTCAGTCACTTTTATGTATTTTAAAATGTATTATCTGTTTAAGATGAAAACTGGTGATATTAAACCACCAGGGAGCACGGCATGATGCGTTAAACAGGATTGAAAGTTGCTTCCTATGTCTACATCTTTCCTAGCAGGTTTTGCTGAACATTTCTGGTTGACTTGTGCTCGATATAATGACAGATTACGGCGTGCAGACGAGTTCAGGAGGCAAAATAAACGGCACTGCATCATCTAATAGTATAGGCAAACGTTTGGGTATAATTGCCACTTGTGCAGTCGGCGGGTCATTGGTTGCCCTCTATGCTGTGGCAGGGCCATTTGTTGCTCCTGCTTTGAGAAAAGTATGTCTCCCTTATGTTCCCGCAACGTCTCAACAAGTTGAAAATGTGATAAAAGTGCTCCAGCAAAGATCAGGGACACTCGTGGACATCGGGAGTGGAGATGGAAGAATAGTAAGTAAAGCATGAGCCTCGCAGGGGTGGAAAAGTAACTAAATACTTTTACTCAATATTGTACTTGAGTAGCTTGTATGAATACTTTGTACTTTTTAAGTAATTTTTTAAATTAATACTTTTACTTGTACTTGAGTACATTTTGACCCAAGTACTTTACTCAATTACACTGGAACCTGGCCTGAGTACTGAGTAAAAAAAAAATGACTGAGAGACAAAATGCCATGCACAATAATGCCACAATCCGCCGTAAATGAAAGATTGTGCAGGATGGCACACAGCATTTCCACTATTTTACTATCTTGTATCAATGTATTGGATGATGGCTGGTGCCAAGCAAGAGATAGAGGTTATGGAGGACGATATTCAAGAAAAATAAACATGACATTCTCAAGAGGAAAGCTAATTAAAAGTAACTAAGTACTTTTACTCAAATTACATTTTAAGTGAAGTACTTTTTAACTTTTACTTGAGTGGATTTTTAGATAGGTACTTGTACTTGAGTAGAATTTAGGCAAAGTAAAGATACTTTTACTTGAGTACACATTTTCTGTACTCTTTCCACCTCTGGAGCCTCGGATGTTCAAGTGATGTTCTAGTCATGGTGTTCCTGGACCTTGTGTATGCCAGTCACTTAAAAACACGAGTTTGATAATGGAATGCGTGATTGAACTCTTTAACAAATCTGAATTAAGCCATTGGAATGTCGAATAGCAAACCTTTTGATCTTTGCAGGTGATAGCAGCTGCCAAGAGAGGCTTCAAAGCTGTAGGTTTCGAGCTCAATCCTTGGCTGGTGTGGTATTCACGCTACAGAGCTTGGAAAGAAGGGGTTCATCATTCTACCTCATTCTACATATCAGACCTCTGGAAGGTAATATGAATCGTATAACTCGAGTTATATATCCGATCAGTTACAGATGGTCTTTGACTGTAGCCTATAACTATTATATGCACTAACTATGTCATGCCTGCATAGGTACTGTTAGTCCCCCCCAAGCCAGTCAAAGTCAGCTTTATTATCAATGTATATACAAACAATTTACAAAGGTCATGCAAAGAAATTCAAATTACTGCCCATGCACAGACATAGACTGCTATAGACATAGGCAAGAAGGTGCACAGGGCAACAGATGGAGCTGAGGGAGGAGCAGTGCAGCCTGACATAAATCTAACTGAAATAGTTGTTTTTAAGGAAATAACAAGGGGTCTTTACACATGAATGAGACACGTTGAGGTCCAGCTGATGCAGATTTCAATAAAACTTAGTGTGCTTTTTTAGTGGCAAGGTGGAACCCCAGAACTGCACACACATCTGGAACTAATGTAATAGAAAAGGAGAGATACTGTCAAATTATACATTATGCATTCATCATTGATTATGTCAGTCGATTTAAGTCGCAAAGAAATGGTTTTGAGGTGGTTTGAAAGCTCCTTTCTGGCTCTACAAAAAAAACCGGAACACAACATGTATCTGAGTATGAATTATGATGATTTAAAAATATTAAACTGCAGGCACACAAACCACTGTGCACAGAAACTGTTCAGCCTCCTGCCCTCTGGGAAGGGATACAGGAGCCTGTGCTCCTGCACCACCAGGCTCGCCAACAGCTTCACCAGAGAGAGTAGAGAGAGACGTTCCATTGGCCCATTGTTTCCGGGTTCTGTTATTGCAAGGGGGAGGGGGAGGGGGGGGACCTAAGCAGACCTAAGGACTGTTCTATTCAATGCTAGGAGTATTATGACACGCCCCTTTAGGCAGACCGGAACCTGGTCATGTTAGGTGCCTATAGCAACCTATTACATTGGCATATCTCTATATACTTAAAGAATCTCTGCTTCATCCACCAAGGAGTCAGGATGCTGCACTCTCTCCCATCACTTACAGCCCCCGCTCACCAGCCAGTCAGGAAACTAGGAAGTAGCATTAGTATTTTGGGTGGATTGACAGGTGGGGTACTCATGTCAGGTGTGGTACTCGTCTCTAATGCCACCCTACTACTACTTTATTAGAACTCATTTTAACCTTTAAGTCACATTCTGTAATGACTCAAGAACCAAAAAACTAAATTTCTGGTGTTATTGACAGTACTGCCTAGGCTTAGACAAGATGGACTATTGGCCATTTCATTTTAAAGTATTGCTATTTTGATTTCGTATAATTCATTCTTGGATAACTGTTGTGTTCCATGTTGTTTGTGTAATTTGTAGATACAGGAGACAGGAAAGTAACCTGGTTCTCACGCGATGGCTGTTACCAACCATCTGGAACATTGTCAATCGCTTAGCTCTGGAAAGGCCTGGGTGTGTTCAAAACAGCTCGAACTTGATTGGACAATTCACATGGCTTTTTTAAAATCACGTACTACTTCAACCACTGACTTGTATATACCCCGCGATTCTGATTGGACAGGCTGTGAAATATCTCATTCCGTTCGGGCTCGTCTAAGATTTCCAGACCCTCGTGCGAGCTCACAAAGTTTAACGAAGATGCACAAAGCACGAAGGGTCTGCGTGAGAGCCAGGCTAACAGGAAAGAGTTTTGAAACGCCATCAAAACCATCTCTGTGCCTCTGAAATTGACCGACATAATCAAGAAGGAATGGATAATTTCCTACCCTAATAATTAAGACTTTCTTAGTCTGTTTCTCAGTCTCCCTTACTATTGGTGCCAGATTCATGCAAATGGAGCTCTGGGATTCTACTTTGCCACTAAAAAGGCATGCTTAAGTGTAATTTAAGTGTCTGATTTCGTGTGAGATGACCCCAAGGCTTCTTTCTTAATGAATTGAAGCGCATGCAGCTGGCAGTTAAACAAAATCCACCAGACTATTTCCTTTGGAAGATGAACTAGCCTGTGAAATTGAAGTTCCCAGACCCAAACACAATGAAATCCAGACCCCGGATGTCGTAGTAGTGTGCTGGCAGACCAATGGGCCGACCGTGGGCCCTCCCATCCTTTTAATGCAGCACAAAATTACGTGGCTGAGTCAGTCTGACGAATGGCTATCTGAAATTCATATCAGCCTCCTTTTTGGAGCAAATTAAAGCTGAGATTTCAACTTTCCCACTGCAAAATAAGCCAAAAGAAAGAGTGGACTGATTGATAGCTTCAACCAGTAGCATAAAGAAGCATTTTGTAGATGAAGGTTAAAGGCCATCTGAGAACACGGTTTTCAAGACAAATTTGTCTCAACAACGCTCACAGGGTACTTTTTATTACATTACTTGATTACTTTATTTTTCACAGTACTTGGCATACTTAAGTACAAGAATTTTCAGATACGTTCAGACTTTTGCTCAAGTAATATTTCAGTCAGTGACTTTTACTTTTACCAAAGTCCTTTTTGGAGGGGTACCCATACTTTTACTTGAGTATGAGATTTCAGTACTTTATACAACACTAGCTTTGTAGTTACAATATTAAGGTTATTGGATGATGGCTGGTATACAGATACAGAGGTCACGGAGGGTGATATTTAAAATGAAAAGTTGATTTCTCGAAAGGAAAGCTAATTGAAAGTAACTTTTACACATAAATTGTTTGGGAGGAACTTTTACTTTGAGTAGGATTTAAACCAAGTGAAAATGCTTTTACTTTATTGCCATGTACATTATTCTGTACTTTTCTGTACAGATTACCATATTCTGTACTCTTTTGACCTCTAAATGTAGTCTGTATTTGCTTGTATGGTCTCTTTATAAGTTACTTTGCATAAAAGTGTCGGCTAAGTAATATGATAATGTAATTATTTTTTCTGTGAACTATTGCAGGTTAGTTTTGCCCAGTATTCCAATGTGGTGATATTTGGAGTTCCGCAGATGGTAAGTACTCTTGCTCCCATGGTTCGGCTTGTACAATACAAACTGTGCAGCATAATATATTTGACCCAACCCTTCTCTGACTCTGAACTAACTGGTGTTAATACTATTCACACAGTCAGACATATTGGCTAGATTATATAAATATTTTCTCTTGCAGGACTTGAGATTTTATCGTAATGTGTGAAATTCTCCATGATTTATAAATTATTCTATTTCCTGTGTTTCCCCAGATGGAGCAACTTGAAGATAAACTCGGGAAGGAATTGCAAAGCTCAGCAAAAGTGGTTGCCTGCCGTTTTCCTTTTCCTTCATGGGTTCCTGATGACACGGCTGGAGAAGGGATAGATACTGTTTGGGTGTATGATGCTAAAACATTTCAGTCTAATGCAGATAAGCCAGGCAATTAGACAAATAAGCTGAACTGGCGTTTCCTTTTGTTTTGTTTTGGGGTATATTTTCCTGGTGGCATGAGCTCTATGCACTGTGCAATTAGAAATCAATAAATTTTTAATTTAAAAAAAAAAGTTTTTTGTTTGTTTGTTTTTTCTATTTGCCTAATTTGTTTTGTCCATGGAGGAGTATTGACTATGTTTTCATCATTTGTCTTTCATACTGAGATGACCAAAATAACGTGCCATTATCATCATTATTATTATTATTATTATTATTATTATTATTATTATTATTATTATGATGAAGATGTTGAGTTTGACTCACAAAAATGCAGCGAATCAATGCGCTTGCGCAGATACATGATGCTGACGCAGCCGTAGCAAGCCGTGGGTTGCAGGCGCTAGCAAATACAATTTACTGGAGACTCGACCAGTGTGACTAAAACTGCTCGACAGTGAGATGAAACTGTTCCATGCTCCATAATATTACCGTAGTTTACAAACTGATTATTGTGGCACAGTCTAGCCCTACGTGTGCGAAGTTGAAATGACTCAAAGACTGTTTGAAATGTGCAGGGCGTTGCGTTGAAACACCTGCTCCGACATGCACAGATATATGTTCTTTCCGAGCGTATTATTTTCTTGATTGGAGCTGGAACTAGAGTGTTGTTAGCTAGCTTGCTATGTGTTGACTGGAAGGACAGTGCGTCACCGTTCAAGATGGACACTGCCGAAGAAGGTAATTTACCTCCACAAGACTAACCACATAAACAACACTACAAATAGTGATTTTGTTTGTTTACTGCACAACGCAATACGTTTATTTGTATGCAACACCGTCGCCTGAAGTAGCTGATGTTCTGGTGCCTTGGCTGTTGTTAGCTAGAATCTAAGCTACTAACAGCTAACTTTGCTGCTACCTAGACTGATGGAAGTGGGCTTTCTGGATGTCGTGCTAACTAGCATGTGTCAAGTATGTGATGTTAGCTGACAACAGCCATCATTCGCATTTACTATCTATAGCGCATCCTCATTAGCCAGGTAAGGTTACCTATCCAACAAGCACCTTTGTATTTTAACTGGAGGAAATTGTCAAATCATCTGTAGCAGCCAAAGCTTCAAACTTTCAGTCTTTCAGCTAGGATAGCCTGAATCAATCAAGTAATAGCCACTTAGCCAACATAGGCAATGTTTTCTTTCCCATTGCATTACAAAATTGTGTCAACGCCAAATACTACTGCACCTTTAATTAATCGTACAGGCATGGCTTGTCGTGGCATAGCTTTAGATATGTGAATAAACTATGTAGCAGTGTATTGAGCAGTCTATGTAGAAAATCATATTATGTTGACGTAAAGCACATTGATATTGGTGTGTTATCACTTTTTTATGTAAACATGCATCCCCCAGTGTTGTGGCTTTTATGGCGTTTAAATGACGACCATTTACAACAAGACATTCAGGCGTTGGACTATTGTTATGTAGGCTTTGTAGTGGTTTGTTTACCTATCCAGAAAATCAGTACTGCTGACAGCACCAGCTCAGAATTCTGTGCCAATGAAAAAAACTGTCCCCCTAGTCCCACCCCATTTACTGCTCTTACTAGATCTTCTAACAATATTGATTTTTTTTACTGTCGTGTTTTAGACACTGCTAAAATCTGACTTTGTTTCTTTTATGAATTGGCAGCTGATATATGCAGGGTTTGTCGGTCAGAGGGGACCCCTGACAAGCCCCTTTACCACCCCTGTGTATGTACCGGAAGCATCAAGTTCATACATCAGGAATGGTAAGAATGTCATTTCGTGTTACTTTCCTAAAGCACAAACTGGCCTTTAGTGGAATCAAGGATTCTTTGCTTACTGATCAACACACACACACACACACACACACACACACACACACACACACACACACACACACACACACACACACACACACACACACACACACACACACACGTCACTGCTGCTTCATGCCTGTTACTTGAATGACTGTACTGAAAAACTAGCTACCAACTATTTGTAAATATTGCACATCACAAATTGCTTACTTATATTTATTACTTCACAATGTTACTATCACTATGTCAGAATCGTCAAAATAGGACAGAACTGGAAATGCACAACACTACCTCTTTTAATATACAGTTAGGGCCAGAAATATTTGAACAGCAACACAATCATCATACTTTTCCACCCTATACCCCACCACAATGGATTTGAAATAAAACAAACAAGCTGTGCATTAACTGTAGACTCTCAGCGTTAATGTGAGGGTGTTAAAATCCATATCGCATAAACAGGAATGAAATGGCAACGTTTTTTGTGTGTGTTGCCCACTTTTCAAGGGATCAAAAGTAATTGGACAGTAGGCTTCTCAGCTATTTTCCAGTCAGATGTGTGTTATTCCCTTACTACACCATCACCAAGATGCCAATACAAGGTCTTAGAGTTCATTTGAAGTGTTCCATTTGCATTTCCATATATTTTTACGGAATATCCATGAGATCCAAAGTCCACCTGTCACCATCAATGATGCAAGCCATCATAAGGTTGAAAAAAATCAAAACAAACCCATTTGAGAGATGGGGAAACATTGAATATGACTAATTCAAGAGTTCAGAATGTTGGAAAAAAAATAAATACCAGAGCAACACCAAATTACCTGGCAGACATGGAAGACAAATGCTGTGGATAACAGACAATATTCTGTATCTGGTGAACAAAAACCCATCTCCTAACAGTTTGCCAGATGTAGAACAGCGTCCAGGTGAACGGTGGATACATGTCCAAGGCCACAATCAAGAAAAAGATCAAGACCATTGAGGAACACTTCATCATAGGAAATACAGAGGGTTTACTAAAAGATGTAAATTATTGATTGCATCAGAAATAGCAATACCAGATTTGGCTTTGCCAAACAACGTCTTAAAAAGACTGTATAGGTCTTGAGCTACATCCTATGGATAGAGGAGACAAAAATCATCTTGTACAAGGGTAATGGGAAGAAAGGAGTATAGAGAAGGGAAGGAACTGCTCATGATTCAAAGTATACCACCCAATCAGTGAATCATGGTGGTGGTAGTGTCATGGTGTGGGCATGCATATCTGTCAATACTATTTTCCCCTTGTATTTATTGATGATGAGGACTACAGACAAAAGCCACAGGATGAATTCTGAAGATTTTCAGGCTATATTATCATGTCATATTAAACCTAATGGTTCTGAACTCATTGGACAATGCTTCACAGTGCAGATGGACAATGACCCAAAGCTTCATCTGAAAGCCACTAAGCCATTTCTACCCCAAAAAAGTGGAATATTATTCAATGGCCCAGTCAATCACCTCACCTGAGTACGGTTGAGCAAGCATTTCACTTGCTGGAGCTAAAACTGAAGGGAAAATACCCTAAGAATAAGCAGGAACTGAAGACTGTTGCAATAGAGAGCTCACCATAGCATCACCAGAAATAAAACCAAGTGTCTATTGACGTCTATGGATTGCAAATTACAGGCTGTAACTGACGGGAAAGTATTTGCAACCAAATAATTAAAAATTGAAAGTTTGATGTATAAATACTAGACTGTCCAATTACTTTTGGTCCCTTAAAAATGGGGTGGCACTGATAGAAAATGTCACAATTCCTTCACAGTTCACTCGATTTGGACGCAAACACCCCCATATTAAAGCTGAAAGTCTGCTGTTAATGTACATCTCGTTTGTTTCATTTCAAATCCATTGGGATGGTGTACAGCACCAAAAAGATGAAAATTGTGCAAATGTCCAAATATTTATGGCCCTAACTGTACGTTCTATGCATGTCTGCTGATGCCCAGTCTTGCACTTAATATGTCTGTATGGGTATTGTATAGGTACTCTAGGTGTAATGTATGCTTACTGTCTATGTCTAATTGTTTATGTCTATGACTAACTTTATGTCTATGTCTGCATGGGAAAGTAAGAAACGTAATTTAAAATTCTTTATATGACCAGTGCATGTAAAGAAATTGACGATAAAGCCGACTTGACTTGACTTGACTTGACTTGACTAGACTGGTGGCCGACTTGCAACAGGGTATGTTGTTGTTGACAATTATTCTCATGTCCCCTTTCTATCCCTTTATTCTATCTATTCTATATTTATCCCTTAGCCTTGTTCAGTGGCTGAAACACAGCCGAAAAGAATATTGCGAATTATGCAAACATCGATTTGCATTCACACCAAGTAAGTATCTTAAGCTTTTGATACTTTTTAACTGTTGAAGTTAGGCAACATGTCTGCACCTGTACAGCTGTGCAAATTTAATTGCAACTCCTGTTGAGGTTCAGAACTGAATGTGGCACATTTTTGAGGATTACCACAACCCGCTTGATGCATTTCATACAAGATTGATATCGGCTGCCTGTGGAGTCGCTGGCTGATTCAGATTTTTATCTCAAACACGTGTGTGTTTGTTTGCATGCTTTTCTTGTTGTTTTTGTTTTTGTTGTTGTTTTTTTCCCCTTTTTGGATCTTGTGTTTTTCTCCTTCATTGGCATACATGTTGAGACATGGCAGTGGTGTAGTCTACTTTTTTATGGTGGGTATACTGTATATTTGAGCATTTTTTGAAGTGGGTATACTGTATGTATTTTTGCTATTCAAAATAATGTATCAATCAATTTTAAGTTGGTATACTGAAATCCCTGAAATTTAGAAGTGGGTATACTCTGTATACCCGCATTCTACGTAGACTACACCACTGAGACATGGGCTTGTACCCAAGTGGTAGCTGAACTAGAATACCAGATAAGCATTCATACTGACTCAAACACTTGCTGCAGGAACTTTGGAACTGCAGTGCGTTTGCCCCCATTTTCAGCTTGGTTCATTCATGTCAGACACGCAATTGTTGTGTACATGGGTTTTTTGTGGAAGATGATTGGTCCATTGAAGGACAGTTGTGTCTATTTGTGTCTATTTGTTACTTTGTCTATGAAATCTTTGCAGTTAGTTACAATGTGGCAGTATGAATTATACATGTAGACTGGTTTGTGAAAATGTGCATGTAATTTAATTACAGTACAAAAGTCATGAAAATGTTAGATTCACTCACTCCTTTGCTCAAAGTTAGCGATGGGATATCGGTATTAGTGTATCGGTATCGGGTTCAGAGATCGGATCAGATCGGAATTTTCTTGAAGTATCGGAAATTTCCTGATACTAACATTGAGTCAGGTGTAATGTTAATTTGAAATCATAACACTTGCATATTAGTTTTCAGGATGGGATTGTTACTTTTTTACTTGTTACTTATTAATTGGTTTCCTGTTCTTTTGATCAAGTCTACTTGGGCCTACCTCAAGTTGAAACCCATGCATAGATGTGGTTTTAGTATTGGATCGGAGTAGTATCGGTATCAGCAGATATCCAAATTAAGATATCGGGATCGGAAGTGAAAAAATGTGTCACATCCAGTGTGATTGGCTACCTGGTTCCCTCATAGAGTAACAACAAGTACAGGAGGTACTCCACATTGCAGCAGTTTGAACAAAAGTTTCAATGCCCTTTGAAATGCAGTATCATGGGGAAACTGATTTTCGGGATGATTAATTTTTTTTTTCTAATTTTGTTGGTGCTCATGCAATACACATTTGAGTTGTGGGTCACGGCTCTACTTCCATTTGAGGAAAAGTAATACTTCAATACATGCCGTACTCTGTCCAAAATCTGTCCACTCCCACTCCCTTATAGCCTGTGCTTTGCCAGCTCGCATATACTACAATAGGCAGTATAGATGCTATCATGAATGAGATGTATTTCAACAATACTTCTCCTTTCCCCTCCAGTCTACTCTCCAGACATGCCCTCCCGGCTGCCAGTGCAGGACATCTTTGCTGGCCTGGTGACCAGTATCGGCACAGCCATCCGTTACTGGTTTCATTATACACTGGTGGCATTCGCCTGGCTCGGTGTCGTCCCTTTAACAGCGTGTAAGTGGCCTCCCTGACATCTTTCAAATAACTTATATTTATATTACTTATAACTTATATTTATACTACTGGTTGTATTTAAATATTATATACATTTCACCTCAGTTTGTTTTTTATCAGCCTTCAATCCGAGATGTGTCCTCCTGTATCATTCACAGTGGATGTTCCAATTGGTTGCCTTGAATTCCTAATCTAAGAAGGACATTGTCTGACCATGCTCCTCCTTTTGGTCCCGACAGGTCGCATCTACAAATGTCTGTTCACAGGCTCTGTAAGTTCACTGCTGACGCTGCCACTCGACATGCTCTCCACGTAAGTGCCCCTGCAAAAAAAAACACATGGCTTAGCCAGAGCCCATTCATACTCATACACTCAGAGATGGTCAATGTAAGGGTGTTACATTCAGACATGCACCTCATGAGTGACTCAAGCTGCATGAACGGAACTCACACTGACTCGTGTGAAAATAATTCTTCTGTCCTTAGGGCGGTCTTTAACCCATTTTGACCGGGAGTGACATTTGTGTGTTATTACTTTAAGACCGGCTGCCGCATGCGTATTTACTTAAGACCAGGAGTGACATTCATGTGGTTTCCAACGATGCCGGAATTTCAAAAGCACATGGCTGATGTCATGTTTTGTGATTGACTTAAATACGCATCAGTGCCGTAAAAGGAGTGTGTGAGTCATGTGACTAATGAAATGCGGTTGGCGTAAATCACTACAAACACGTTGATTTGACTGTGCTGTCCCAACTTAACCAGTGATTGACCATGGCTGACATAAATCAATTCAACACCAATCTATGAGCTTGTTCATTCATCCTCAGATTGTTTATTCAGAACAGGTTGATTGTGGCATAAAATGTGACCATCCAAATGTTTCAATCTATCTTTTTTAAAACTCATTCGTTCTTTTATCTTTTCTTCTTATCTCCACTATGCAATGCATAGGGAGAACCTGCTGGCGGACTGCCTGCAGGGCTGCTTCGTGGTGACTTGCACGCTGTGTGCCTTCATCAGCCTGGTGTGGCTCAGGGAGCAGATTGTCCACGGCGGTGCCCCGCTGTGGCTCGAACAGAACCAGCAGCAGCCTGCCAATGCCCCCCCACGGCCCAACGAGGTATGGTGGCCTGCCGCACACGCACACGCACACGCACACGCACACGCACACATACATGCATATACACATACGCAAGTCATGTCTGTGCAAGTCTGTACTGTGTGTAAAAGTCAAAGCCTCCATTTCTGAAAGCCTCCTCATAAACGAGTGTTTGGTATCCATCACTGCTCAAGCCCTTGATTTTATTTTGAAAGTTTATAATACAGGAACTGGACATTTTGCACTGGGCCATCTGGGTGCAAAGACACCATTGTCATCGCTGTTCAATAGATGGTATGTCATGGTATGATGCTAGTCCAGTGACGTTGCTAATGGAATCAATAAGCAACATGGTGTTACATTACCACTTTGTTATTGAATACACTCTCAAACATCAGGCGTAGTATGCCATTTGTAGAGACCATTCAAGATATTGCTTTTCACGTGGACAGAAAGCACTTGACCTACAATCCAGATGCCTGTGTGTTACCATGTCATGCTTTTTCAAGAGACTGTATGTGATATCACTACTTGTGCAGGAATCAATAGAGAACATTCCTGAAAAGTGTCTGTAGGGACCAATTTGAGATCCAGTGCCCTCATTACTGTATTTCCAATTAGCGCTACCGGGTACCAGCCATTACAGAGCCATTACAGAGCCACTCCCCGGAGATGGGGAAACTGATGGCAAAGCCTTCATGTGTCACTCTGCTCTCTCATCTACTCCTCCTCCAATTACTTTACTTGTGGCCTTTTTAAATTCTTACCTCCTTTCATGCCTTATGTATTTTGATTTATTGCCCCACTTACCTGTCTATTTGTTTTTTTATTTCTTTTTGATTTTTACATATAGTATATTCCTGATTTTCTGTCATGTCTTATTCACGTTTTCTCTCATTGAATCCCACACACTCTATATTCATTCTCTTGTCGCCTTTCACTCTCTCTCTTGTTCTCGTTGTTCTCCACTTACTCCTGCTTCTTTTCTTCCTCCTCCTCCTCCTCCCCCTCCTCCTCCTCCGCCGCCTGCAGCCCCCTGCCCCAGGCAATGATGCGGGTGCGGCGGGTGAGCAGCCGGCTGCTCCCGCCCCTGCTGCGGTTCCGGAGGAGAACGCGGTGTTGGCCGAGGCCCTGGAGGCGCAGGCCGAGCCCGAGGAGCTGGAGCTGGATAACGAGGAGGAAGAGGAGGCTGGCGCGGAGGACGCAGCAGACGCCAACAACGCAGCACAAGGTAATGATGACGATGCGCATGGTTACTGTTACTGTTCTCCCCAACGCCTTGCCAGGTAAACAGTCAGATAACGCCACTCCACAAACCCAGGGGTGATAGCAGTCCGGCGCCGCGCCGGAAATCCGGCGTAGCGTGGCTGTAGAAAAAAATAAAATAATAATTTCCCCAAAATTAATAAAATAATAAACTATCGCGTAGGCCTTCATTAATGTATGGTAAAAATAAATGAGCGCGCAACAGCCTGTTGTAAGAGACGCGAAAGGAACCCAAATGAGCAGCAGCCCATAATTGTATCATCCCGACATCTTACTGAAAAATGTATCAATTTGTTACGTCTTGCTCTTGAGTCACTCACCACATCACTGGCGGCAGTCTTCTAGTTCTAGTGAAAGGAAAAGTAGATTGGCAGTATGCACAGTAGAGAGTTCTAGGCCCCTACTGGTTACCCTTCTCAGATATTTTCACTGTCGACGGAGGCAAATCCAAAAATGGCATCTCGTTATACTGAAGAAACGGAAGAAAGTACTATAGGCCAAGTCTAGACCATTTGGATTCCGATAAAAATTAGCAACTATTGTTAGCACAAATCCACATGGCTTGCTAGTTGTGATGGGTGTGTTGAACCGTGTGGATGTCAGTGGAATACTAGTGAGATTCTGTGATCAAGAAAATGTTTGAAGGTAAGGCCATTATTAATTTGCCCACTGTGGCATGTTGGCTTGGGCCCGAATGATTTTGCCTTGCGCAGGTTACTCCAAAAACCTGACCATAAACGGCTTATTGATGCGCATAAACGGGCTCAGTGAGAGTATATGTTTGAAATAGGTTCGTCTATTTTCCTCATTTATGTGCGCTAAATGACTGCGCAATGTTGACAAACTTTGATGGAGATGGACGTTCTTTCAAAAAAAAGTCTGTATGCTCAAAACGGTAGGCTATGCTATGCCCGTCATGATACTTTTTTTCTAGGTGTAGTGCGTAAATGTGGTCTGCATTGGAATAGCGGCTACCATTGCGACATGTCCAAATGACAATGGAATGCTTGGATCGCTAATGTTTGGCAAGCCTAGTTAGCCTACACCCCTTGTAGGCTAGTGTGAGCTGAGTTCGTGGATTTTGGTCTACTGTTGATTGAGGGATGGTGTTTTGCGTCATTCCTGACAAACCACGTGTCAAACTGATTTCAGGGAGATGTTTATATTAGTTATGCTGACTAAACCAACGCGCTCTGTGAAAACCCCCAAACAGCCTCGCACAGGTTCACACAGCCTTTTTCTCTCTCGCGCGCTCCCTGTCGTAGCCCTTCTGCGTAATCGAATCCAGTTATTCCACGCACGATGCACAGGTTGTATTGTCTGCACGCTCTGGGCTACTTAATCCCTACTCTCGGGCAGGGGGCAATTATCAATATCAGACTCTCATGAACTTCAAATACTTGGCTTGCGTTCATGTGGCCACCACGGTGTCACCTAGACATGCAGTGAATGTTCATCTTATCTTCACGCCCTGTGCTATTTTCATGTAGCTTAATTCGGTCCTGTCTTTGTTTTTGTTGCTTTCTGTTATCTTTTCAACTCGTACATTGTAATGGGCGTGTGTACACGCGAGTGATTTTCATGTATTTTAATTGACTACAACCCAATGCGAAAGTCGCGCAGTAGTCACACAGGCTATATATACTGTCCTGTCCGTAATAACCACTGGTTCTGTCATCCGTGGAGTCGAAATATGCGATGTGAACGTGGGCCTGCATGTAGCCAATCATGCGCTTGTGCCCTAAATATCATGTACCGGTAATTAAAGGGCGTTTCCCTACAACGGAAAGGCAGGGGTTATAGCACAGCCCTTGAACAATCTGTGGTTATAGGTAGACCATGGGGCCACGAGTAGGCTATCTAAACGTATGTCCAGTAGCCTATACAAGTTATATGAGCAATGTCCCAATGAAAATGAAACTTATCAGCTTGCAGCAAATGTCATGTCATTTAAAAGTATTGCTCAATTAATTGGTAATCACCTCCTCTATTTTGGACAGAGTGTAGTTACTGTACTTTGGAGTAGTATTGCCTCCTACTGACCTGTCTTGGTATGGCTGCTACATATGTAGCTTTCAGTTAATTCAATGTGGTAAAATATGCACCATGTTTTCAGAAATGCATTCTGGTGTTGAAATGTTGCATTGGTTCAATACCCACCTCAATAACTTTAGTGCAACATCACAAGCCTAGAATGCATTTCTAACTGCATACGTTGGTATTCGTTTGTACAGCTAGAATTGAACGTGGTGGTCAGTTTCTTTCAGCCAAGTGCTGTAGCCTACCAACAGGGAAATGATCTGTGTTTTCGTGAATAACACTATAGAAATAATGCAAAAATGAAAACATTATCTTAAATGTTTGAATAATGTGTTTGAATAATAATAAGGCCTACATTACGTCTCATATGCAGTATGTCCCGTCGTCCCCCGGCCCCCCCTCCCCGACCAGGAAAAAAGTTCAGGCTCAGGATTTTTTTTCACTATCACCCCTGCTAACCACGCAGACAAGTTCTTCCTTTTGACTCTTTATGGCTTGTAGAAATGGGTAAAATAACGATGCCTTCAAGGCAACCTTGAAACCTGATGAGAAGCTAGTGTTTACATTCTCGAGAACACCTCAGTAAAACTAGAACACGTCCAACAGTTATGACGTCAGTCACCCTTGCACAGATAATTAACTTTGCCAGAAGGTGGCGATAGAGGACCAAAAATAAAAGTAAAGAACAATTATCCTTAGTTTCACAGTAGAAAACTAGCACCAGTCTTGCATGAAACAGAACAGTTACCGTTTGGGTAGATTCGGTCAGGGCTCTATCATCTCCCTCTGGCTGGTAGAAACGATAACTTACTAGCCACTTTGACTGGTGGTGACGTGAGTGTGTGTTTGGCTGGATTAACATCTACTAGCCGTATTGGCTGGTGATGGGAAAGACGATTTCGAGGCCAGGATACATTTCCTTTTCATTTCATTTATCCTTTATTTAGCCAGGATTGTCCCATTGAGACTACAGTCTCTTCTGCCAGGGAGTCCTGGTCAAAATGGCAGCATACATATAGTTACAGACACAGACAAACACATAGACAAAAAGGAAAATAAATGTACAAAAAACACATTAAGAAGAATAAGTTTACATAAAACGTATTTTGAGATAAAAAGTAGCCTATGTGCTGCATAGTCAGAAACAATGACACTCCTCTGTGTATACTGTATTAATTTCCCTCTTAAAAGTCTCTAATGAGGGCAGAGAGTCCATACATAATATCTTCTGCAACTCATTCCATAGATATGGGGCATAAAAAGAAAAGCCTGTTTTCCCTAATTCAGTGCGAGGAGTACAAGACTGTAGTAGTAACTTGTGTGAGGAACGTGTGCCATAACATAAAGTACAAAAAGTCCATAAATTACAGATATACGGCTGTTCACCGGTCACTGGGGTAGATTGTCATTGTCTTTTTAGTGTGGGATGCAGGTGCTCGTCTCAGTAGTTTTGATTGGCAAATTGAGCAAGTCCAACAGCTTGTCAGTGTAACAGTGTAACATGAAAATGTATGATAATTTATTTCCTTGTAAGTTTTTGTGTGGTTTGCACAATCAATTTAAATCAAAGGTTATCAAAGAGCAGTTGTACAAATGTTGCTTGACATGTTTGGTGTGTGGGTGCAGGAAACTGATTGTGTGTGTGTGTGTGTGTGTGTGTGTGTGTGTGTGTGTGTGTGTGTGTGTGTGTGTGTGTGTGTGTGTGTCTGTCTCTCTCTCTGTGTGTCTCTCTCTGTGTCTCTCTGTCTCTCTCTCTCTGTGTCTCTGTATGTCTGTGTGTTAGATGATATGAACTGGAACGCCCTGGAGTGGGACAGAGCAGCAGAGGAGCTCACCTGGGAAAGGGTAAGATGGCTGGCAGACCTTACTTTGGCTGTTATGGCTAAGAGCACTTTCCTCTATCCATATTTTATATCGGCCAAGTGAAGGCAGATATGACTATGATGGGTTGTCTTTCCTTCACAATATGTGGACTCATTTTTGTGATGTACTTTCAGTTTTACTCAGTGTTGAGTTATGAATTGCCAGACTAAATATGCACCGTGTAAAATGTTTTATTGTTGGTGAAATAATTTGTAATATGTTAATTTAACAATATCTAATCACAAGCCCCTTGTTTGTCAAATAGATGCTGGGACTGGATGGGTCCTTGGTGTTCTTGGTATGTATCTATATGGATCCGAGATCTGCACAGTAATTGGTTTTAATCGGTTATGAATTCATATTCATAGTTTGAATGGACTGTTTGAAATGGGTTGCTGATTGCAGCCTCTTTTTTTCATGTTTTTTTCCAGGAACATGTGTTCTGGGTGGTCTCGCTGAACACACTCTTTATTCTGGTGTTTGGTAAGTGTGTTTTGAGTTAAATGCATTTAATGTTTAACACATTTCTCTTGCCTGTATATGGAGACATTGTATGAATATTTGTTTTCTCTTTTTCAGCGTTTTGTCCCTATCACATTGGACATTTTTCTGTGGTGGGCCTTGGCTTTGAGGAATATGTGAGTAACATTGTTGTTCTGTATAATGGTCTGCACCACTTGTTTTCACTGTGTGATAGAATTGACATTTAGCCTAGGCATTTTGTTATTCACTAAGTCGGACTTGTGGGCATTTCTCACGTTTCCACCAAAATCAGGCGCCCGCCATATTCATTTGGGGGAAAGCACAGGAGAATCATTGTTGAATTGCGTAGTTTTGGCCTTATTTAAATGCAATTTAAATGATTTTATGTTTAACTATGTGAAGTGGCATTGTAAGAATGTCAAAATAAGTTGTTGGGATATGGTTATGACCAAACTTCATGTAAACACAAACCAGGACAACAATGCCGGCTTTGATATTTCATGTGGTGGAAGAGAGGAATACTACCTAGGACCACGGGAAGTTTGGTGCAGTTTGGCTAACTTTTTAACGACATAAAGCTAAATAGATCATCTTCCTCCCGTCGGCACTGATGTAAATATTTTCCCAATTTCAACATGGCGATACATTTGCAACACGATAGTGACGACTAGCCGACCTACTGAATACAAGATCAACCTCTTCTTGCTTAATCTGTTATATTTACACATAAACAGCTTTGAGTATATGCACAACGGACAGCCCAGCATTAGCACCACATATGTAATATGTAACAGCGTCTAAACATATTCTTCTTTTCTTGTTGTTGTCTCTCCTGTAGGTCAAGGCATCGCATTTCGAGGGGCTCATCACGACCATTGTTGGATACGTGCTCCTCGCCATCACTCTCATTGTGTGCCATGTATCCTTTTTGCAGTATACAAAAAAACCTGGCATATAACTGAACAGTTGAAACGGTGTACATTAGACACGCCCGAAAGCTCACACATGCACACACAAAGTATGTAATAGTCTTAATGGTCATATTAAAGTGATTGACAAAGCAGGTCAATGCAGCCTGTTCACAAAATCTCCTGCTTACATCTGATTGAAGGCACAATGTATGAATACAGAGATCAGAAATTCCTACATTAGAGAGATTGCAAACCAGTGATGTACATTTCAAGTTCTTTTGAGATACTGACCACTGTGGAAATATGATGGCAGATGTATATTTCTTGCTTGTTCTGGATGTTGCCCTTTGTACACCAGATTAGAGGTCTCGGAATGATGTAGGGTATTACTTTCCTTATGCGAAAATCCCAGGGATTAGCAGCATTGGTGAGATTCCAAAGATCTCGGCGGTTATTAGGAGTGTGCTACATTGTTGTAAAGGTAAATAATCAGCATACACATTCTCTACACATGTGACATGAGAAATGCCATTGTAGTAATTAGAGAACAATCACTTTTACTCCTGTGTGTGTGTGTGTGTGTGTGTGTGTGTGTGTGTGTGTGTGTGTGTGTGTGTGTGTGTGTGTGTGTGTGTGTGTGTGTGTGTGTGTGTGTGTGTGTGTGTGTGTGTGTGTGTGTGTGTGTGTGTGTGTGTGTGTGTGTGTGTGTGTGTGTGTGAACTGTTGGAAGGCTGACAGCTGTACTAAATGTGTGCTATATGTTTACTGCAATGTGCAGTAATGTGTACGTAGGTCTGAGTGTATGTTTTGTATTTGTGTGTGTGCGTGGGTGTGTGTATGTTAACTGATGTAAGGCATTTTGCTATACTCAAATTTTTGCTATATGTTTACTGCAATGTGTAATAATGTTTATTAGGTCTTTGTGTATGTCTTGTATTTGCGTATCCATGTAAGCTGTTGGACACCTAAAATTCCCTCAGGGTTAATAAAAGTACTCTACTCTTCTACTCTATTCTGCACTGCCATGGAGTCACCATTTGTCATGTCCATCCCTAGGTGTCGCTGCTCGTAGTGGTGGAGATTGGTGTCTTCCCTCTTATCTGTGGGTGGTGGTTGGATATCTGCTCCCTGGTACGTTGAAGCCCACAAATTACGTCTCGCAAAATGTTAAGAATTGTGAATTGAGACACCTCTCCAACTCAACCTGTTTGTTTGTATGTGTGTGTGTGGCAGGAGATGTTTGATGCTTCCTTAAAGGACAGAGAGCTGAGTTTTGAGTCCGCCCCGGGAACAACCATGTTCCTCCACTGGCTCGTTGGAATGGTCTACGTCTTCTACTTTGCCTCTTTCATCCTCCTGTTGCGTGAGGTGAGCACCAATACACTTGCCTGGCTCTTGCCCGACGTGTAGTTCTATGCAGCTTTGTGAGCTTCACTACTAGGTCTGGGAGCATGTAGCAGGATTCCATTTCTCCAGTCCAAAAATAATCAGAGCATTTATTGCTTCGATATAAAAAAATCCTTCAAAAACGTTTTCTGTTGATCTCTAAAGCGTCAATATAGTCTATCATGTGTCCAGTGACTCCTCAATGCGAGCTGCCATTGATATTGAAGCAATAAATGCTCCACTTATTTTTTGACTGGAGAAATGGAATCCTGCTACATGCTCCCAGACCTCCGTGTGTGTTGAGCGCCACCAGGGGGCTCCAGAGCACACACGCAGAGGTCTGGTAGCAACCAGGCTACCAATACACCCTGTGAAATGCCTCAGTACTGTGCACAGAGCAGAGACATGCTGAGAAGTCAGTATTTTCACACTTGCATTGAACCTGAAAATCTTTTTATTTTCCTCCCCTATGTTTGTTATATTATTTAGGTGCTCAGGCCTGGTGTGTTGTGGTTTCTCCGAAACTTAAATGACCCCGATTTCAATCCAGTACAAGAGATGATTCACCTGCCAATATACAGACACCTGAGAAGGTTCATTTTGTCTGTGGTGAGTAAAGAACTGGCCCAGCCCAATATGTCATTAGTCAGTGAGCACAGTGCAGTCATGCAAGCAATGAGGATGCAAAACAAAGAGGGCCAACCGTCGGGGTTTGTGTGTGCGTGTTTCTGCAGGTGGTGTTTGGATCCATTGTTCTTCTGATGCTGTGGCTTCCCATCCGCATAATCAAGCACCTGCTTCCCTCCTTCCTGCCATACAACGTAATGCTGTACAGGTGTGTATCCCTCCTCCACCATAACCATAGCAACAAACCCCATTGTACTTGTTTGTTTGTGCGTGGGTGGAAGGGTGGGTGTAAGTTGTGTGTGCGTCTGTTTGTTTGTTTGTGGCTAGAAGGGGGTTGGGAGTTGGCGGCAGCGGTGGTTAGTTGGTTAGTGTTTGTGATGGTGGTGGTGTCTGCTGTCGCGACTGTGCCTGCGGCAGTTTTGGGGCACGTGAGGTGAGGATGAGCGTGATGATGTGCGATGGATGAGCGGTGGGTTACATCAGCCCGGCCAGGTATTGCAGGCGATGACGGCATTCCCCCCGGGGCCGTCTCCCAGGGGGCCGCCTCCCTCGCATGCTAATGCAGCCTCCCGTCCCTCGCTGAAGAGGAGCGCTCATCACTTGCTCTTAATTTGCCCGGTTTTCATTGTGTTCGGTGTCTTGGTTCGGGGGTTGTGATAACATGCTCTTGCTCTTTTGCGGCGCGTTAGGTGTGTGTGTGTGTGTGTGTGTGTGTGTGTGTGTGTGTGTGTGTGTGTGTGTGTGTGTGTGTGTGTGTGTGTGTGTGTGTGTGTGTGTGTGTGTGTGTGTGTGTGTGTGTGTGTGTGTGTGTGTGTGTGTGTGTGTGTGTGTGATGGCTGAGGCCATGGGAATGTAATTTCATTGTTGTCTGTCCTGTTCTAATGTAGATTAGCCTCCGCTTAAGCAACAGATGAAACGTTATTTTACTAGTGTTCTGCTTATCTAATGACAAGCCACAAAGTGGTAATTTACATGCATATATATCCCTTGTGTTTTGTCTGCCCACTGTCCTCAAACTAACCGCCCTTTCCCCTCCTTCAACTCTCCCTGTGTCTCATCCCTGCACCCTTCTCTCTCTCTCTCTCTCTCTCTCTCTCTCTCTCTCTCTCTCTCTCTCTCTCTCTCTCTCTCTCTCCCCCACCCCTCCTTCCTCCCTTCCTCACCTTCATCTGTCGTTCCCTCCAGAGTGTCTCGAGGCCAGAGAGCGGCCTCTAACGGCTCTCATGTGTTGTTCCCCTTTGCCCTCAGTGATGCGCCGGTGAGCGAGCTGTCCCTGGAGCTGCTGCTGCTGCAGGTGGTGCTGCCGGCTCTGCTGGAGCAGGGACACACGCGCCAGTGGCTCAAGGGCCTCGTCAGGGCCTGGACCGTCACTGCCGGATACCTCCTGTACGTTAGCTTGGGTTGGGGTTTTTTGTTGTTGTTGTTGTTGTTGTTGTTGTCTAATCGCGTTTGTCTAACTGCATTGTGCCACGACAGAACTCGCAGTTAGTTGGGTTTTGCAACGACATTAAGTTGTTCTGTTCTTGAAATCGGAACATCGGGGCATTTCTCACATTTATCGCTAATAATCGGCCAGTGGCCATGTTCCAACGAAAATGCTTAAAGGCCAACTTCCGATTAAACACAATTTTACTCACTCCTTTTGAAGATCGGACGGTCAGCCCAAGTCAAACTCACTTGCAAGGCTCTCATAGCGGTGCGTCACCTCGCCTGGCTGTGTTTCCTGGTGTTTCCCAATTGACATAAATAATGCAGAGAAACGAGCGAATCACGAAAGCCTTTCTGTGTTTCGTCACGTCGAAAGAAGGCGTTGGCCACAAAGGTTTATGTCGACCCATTTTTCTAAAAACATGTCGAGTAATTTTTTTCTGCTTGTTTTCAATACAAGCAACGTCTGGTGGCCCGAAATCTAGCTTAGCTTAGCTATCAGCTGGTTGCTACTCTCAGGTACACACACAGCACAAAGCCTCATCCATAGAGCAAGTCCACTCTGGTTGCTCCATGCCTGCAGCTCCCCTAGGGGTCGCTGTCGAAAGAGCACAGCCCTGAATGGAGCATGCACGCCTCCGTTGGCGCCCCTATAGTGCAGTACCACCCGGGGAAGTGGCGACTCTGTTTCCCATTACATTCTCTCCAAGAACAGGAGGACTGAGCCAATCAGAGACGCATTTCCACGAGAGCTGGAAGAGTGAGCCAATCAGAGACGCATTTCCACGAGAAACACGGAACACCCTCTCGTTTCTCCACAAGCCACCTTGCTGGCTTTCAAAAACGGCTTGAAACAAAGCAACCAGAACGTTTTTTAAAACAGGACCAACGCGTAACACATTCAATAACAATGGGGAACACAGCAATATTAATCAAATGACGTTGAGAGGCCATCTTTAACACAGAGTATGGCCACAATGCTTGTTTAGCATCCGCTTTGATATTTCAAGAGGTGGGAGAGAGCACTTTCCTCCATAGGCATTAGGCGCTAATGAAAATATAATATTTCCCCCATTTCAAAGAGGCCATAGCCTTGTCAAGTGATTGGAACTCCACGCTGACTTACAGAATAAAAGTCTATGTAATGAGATGTTATGCATTGGCCAGAGCTTGCGTGGTGTAGTTGAAAAAATAAAAATACACCTTGTTTGGTAATCTACTTGCTGTATACTGCCCTACAATCTAAGAACGCAGTAACTCTGAAAACTGCAAACTGAGAAAAAAGGCTTCAAAGTTTCCCATATGGCGTGACAAATGTGTTGTCGGTAAATTGGTGGTGACACTTCCTGGTAATGCTTTTTTAGGATAGAAATTTAATGCACACAAAAAAAACCCAGAAACAACATGTATGTGTCTTTTTGCCACAAAAAACAGAGTTACTGCATTCTTAGCTGGTATTACTGCCACAAAATTGAGTTACTGCAGGAGTTACTGCGTTCTTGGCTAGTGTTACTGTCTACTCCCAAACCAGTCCCATTGGAACGTGCAGCAGTAACTCGCCGACTTACTGCGTTTTTGTTTTGTACGACGTAACCTTTAATCCAACACCGCAGTAACTTTTTTTTGGTCATTTTTGCACTTTCAAAATTAGTTTTCTCCAAATCGGGACGGTGTTGGACCACCATTTTTTGACACAAGACAAATGAGGTAGTTTAAAACCCATTTCCCATACCCATTTTAAAACCCATAATTTTTTTTTCCGACCATTTTGAGTTACTGCGTTCTTGTTTTGCACGGCAGTATAGTTGGCCAAGCAGAGGTATGACTGGAGCATTTCAGTAGGAGTCATAGTGTAATGTTGAGGGGAATTTTAAGTTGCTGTAGCCTGGATCTGCACGGCCAAAGCTGTGTAGTGGGTCATAATATGTCCCATATATGAATATGTCTGTGTCGGCTAACAGACAGATCTGTCATCTGGTGATGGCTTAATGTGGCAACTAGGCATCTCAGGCCAGGAGTCCTCATGTGTATGTTCAGCTGCAGCATTGAGGCCAGGATTAATCCGATACAAAATGGCCACCCAGAAGCCAGCGGTGCTTAAAAGCAAGCCCAGAGTGTGTCACACGGGGAGAACGGTTGCTTTCTTCAAGCCTTGACAAATTAATTCAGCACGTATCCAAGAAAAGATGGATGGGTTGCTGCATACTTTTTTTTTTTTTAAACTTCTCTGTTAGTGTTGTACAGAGCTGTATGACCTCAGTCATCCCCACAAAGTTATAGTAAGGTATCGCTTTGTGAATATTCACAATATATAATCTAAAGAGCTGGAAATATGCAGCAGTAGCAGCACAGTCGTCTCCAAAAATTCTCGTTCTCACAGTGAATTGGCAATAAAAGGAATGGATGGGCCCGTTAAACCTTGGCTGGTGAACAGTGGATATTCTTAATAGGGTCAGCAATGCATTCCGTCTGAACATCTAGAATTCCTCTCCATGCCTGCCAGAGCACAGCCTCCGAACAGAAGCAGTTTTTTTTTGTTTTTTTTGCAGGAAGGACTTTTTAGGGAATCTGTGAAGAGAGTTGCGTGACAGCCCTGCTGATGTGCTAACCTGAATAGCAGGATGGAATGGTTAGCATCGCCCCAGCAGCATGTTTTCTGCCAGGACAGTTATTCGTGTAAGGGCTTCGCTACCTGCCACACTGAATTATAAGTGGGGGGAAGAAAGACAGTTTTTTGGAGGCCCAGGGATAAAAGGCAGCAGCAGAGCATTCACAAAGCATTCGCTCGGCAAGGTGATGAAAGCAATCGACCGTGTGTCTGCCTCATGGAAATCCATAGCTCCACAGGTGTGCTTGTGTCTGACCTTTTGTCCGTACCTGCTGCAGGCTGAAACCCAGGCTGTTAGAGGAGTTGTTATTATTATACCCACTGTCCCAACAGTGCCGGTGCCAGCTGATTCCTTTTTTACTAATTGACCCTGCGTAGGGATGCAAACGATTAATCGATCAATGATTTAATCGATTAAAAGCATTAATCGCAATTAATCCACAATTCAATTGACAAGAGACCCAGGTGAAATGGGCATGTGAAGAGTGTGTGTGAAGAGGGGTGTGAATAGTGGGAATGTGTAAATCACCTTTGGATTAAAGAATTGCAATAGAATTCATTTAAATGTGGTATTTTATCTAAATTTTTAATGAAAATGTTTAGAATTTGTAGTTTTTTTCTGAGAAACATCGAGATTTCGGGGGGAAAACGCAGCTTATCAGTTAATCGTAAGTCGATCAATAAGACTATCAACTAGTGATTAATGAATTAATCGATAATTTGCATCCCTAACCCTGCGCCTTTCCTATCCGCTTACCTCCTACCTCCTCTCTGTTCTCCTCATCCCCGTGGCACAGGGACCTCCACTCCTACCTGCTGGGGGATCAGGAGGAGAACGACAACAATGCCAACAACAACCAGCAGGCGCGCAACAACAACAACAACAACGCCATCCCCGTGGTGGGAGAGGGCCTGCACGCGGCCCACCAGGCCATCCTGCAACAGGGCGGCCCCGTCGGCTTCCAGCCATACCATCGGCCAATGAAATTCCCCCTCCGGGTCAGCTGCCACTTTGTTAACCAATCAATGTTGTTCTTTATTTCAAATCAGACACATTTCTGTTCTCTTGACACCCACTGAGGTGACTTTATTCCCCCCTTCAGCTTTTGGTCATGTTTGAAATACCAGGCCATGTGTGGAATAATGAGCTGTGTTTGTTGTTTTTTATTCTCTAGATTGTCCTGCTGATTGTGTTCATGTGCGTGACTCTGCTTTTGGCCAGCCTTGTGTGCCTCACTCTACCAGGTGGGTTGGAAGACAATCACATTGTTAACCTGACAGCTTTACACACTGTTTTTTTTGTAATTCGTTTGACATTGATACAGTTATTTATCAATGAACTAAAGCTAGCCTGGGAAGTCCCATGCTGCTTTGTATGAACGTTTATTTTCTGAAAGACATCGTGGACTCCACCAAAAATAAGGGCCTGAGCAAGGGAGCCAATCAGAGAGCAGGGAGGGGTGGGAAGGCGATGACACGTACTACTTGACAAACGAAAGCTTGCACTTTGTTTGACTAGATACAACCGGCCCAATGGCTATGGCCTAAGAATATGCCAAATGATACATTCGATATGCCCAATGTATGGCCATGGGCAATCGTAAGCCACACCTTTCCTATGAGAAATTGCGTAGGAAGCCTCCAGGCTATCTCAGTTGTGATGGCCTGGTGTTAACCAGGCAAGGCTAAACCCCTCAAAAATACATAAGAAACTTCAACTTAGGCCATACTTTGACTAAGGACATCCATTTTCTGGCCACGTTGACTATTCATAGAGCATTTTGTGGCGCCGTCCCGTGTAACCAGAGAGAGTAGATAAGAGAGAGGTTCCGCTGGCCCATTGTTTCCGGGTTCTACTGTTGCAAGGGGGAGGGGGGGGGGAATCCCCCTTTAGGCAGACCTAAGGACTATTCTATTCATTCTAGGAGCATTATGACACGCCCCTTTAGGCAGACCGGAACCTGGTCACGTTAGATGCCCATAGAAGCCTATTATGTTGGCATATCTCTATATACTTAAAGAATCTCTGGCGTAACCTTTGCACCGCTCCTGTCCTGCAGTGTGTGCTGGCCGCTGGCTGATGTCCTTCTGGACGGGCAGTGCCAAGATCCACGAGCTGTACACGGCGGCGTGCGGCCTGTACGTGTGCTGGCTGTCCATCCGCGCCATCACCGTGCTGCTGGCCTGGATGCCTCAGGGGCGACACGTCATCCTGCTCAAGGTCCAGGAGTGGACACTCATGGTAGTGCAAAACGCTGCAGATTTTCTTCCCGTTCCTCCTCTCTTCCTGTTTCTTCCCTTTCCTCCTCCGCTCTTCCTGTTTCTTCGCTTTCCTCCTCTCTTCCTGTTTCTACCCTTTCCTCCTCCGCTCCTCCTGTTAATGATGTCCTCACCCCAGGCTGTAGGTTTGCTAAAGGATCGTAAGGACTTGTCACAACAAATGTTTCTAGGGAGACGAAGTAGTAATACTACTGCCAATAATTTGCTAATGTTTGCGGCTGTTATTGTCCCAGTTAAAGCAGAGACCCAACCTACACTCTTGTTCTTAACCTTATATACCTCCCTGGTCGTCCTTTCTCTCTGCCTCCCTCTGTCTATACCTACTGCGACTTACTTTCTTTCCTGTTCTCCCTCCTCCGCTTCTCTTTGTCCTGACTTCTCCCATGACCTCTCTCGTCTTGCTGCTGCAGCCCGTGGGTTGTTCAGCATAGTCTCCATAGCTGATGTACAACCGTACTGTTAAACTGTTGCTTTGGTCAGCTACTGTAAATGTGCTCTCAGCTATTGTTTTGAAGTGCTCCAGTCTAGGGGGCTCATGTGTTTATTTTTTTTAATGAAAAACATCTGTTTGATTTAATGGTTTATTTATTCTTGTTTGCTGACTCTCTTGGCAAAAGAAACAGTAGCTGTTTCCTCTGTGAAAATATTTGAAAGAATAATGACCTCAAGCAGTGTTTAGGTCTGTTTTTATGGCTCTTTTCTGTGCGACGTTTGAGGCACAGTACAGTGGCTTAACAAAAACACATTACGTAACGTTGCAAAGATGTAGTGAGCAATTGCAATAAATAGCAGCTGTTGTTAGAGCAGTCATAAGTGTTCGGCTCAATTGTTCAGCCAAGTGCCCTAGACTGTGAGAACACTGTATTACCACGCAGGGCACTCAACTGAGAATCGGATCGGTTCGGTCATGATTTGTGTAGGCTGCAGGGCCGCTGACAGTTTTGACCACACCCGGGACAAAGGCATCTGAAGGGCCCCTCCACGGAATACATATCATGTAATGGGGATCTAATTCTGCACCACCCCCCTCCTCCTCCTCTCCCCCCTTCAGGGGTGAAAGTATTCAGGCTCCATGCCTGATTTCAGGCTTGACAGAGTTTGCAAAAATAAAAAAAACATTGATGATAATAATTAGCCATTAGGTTATTCTCGTCTCAGAAAGTGTTACAGGTTCAGGGCTTTCTTCTACTATCAGGCTTGAATAATAACGGTCATACACAGGCTATTAAATGTTTGAATAATGTGTCAAAATAGGCCTACGTTACGTCACTATGCAGTATCTTGTCGCCGTCATTAGAGCAGGGATTTTTTTTCACCATCAGCCCTGCCCCTTTCCCTGGGCCTGGGATAACCGACCCATTTTTTCCCCACCCC
This sequence comes from Engraulis encrasicolus, assembly GCF_034702125.1. Lineage (NCBI taxonomy): Eukaryota > Metazoa > Chordata > Actinopteri > Clupeiformes > Engraulidae > Engraulis > Engraulis encrasicolus. The sequence continues at coordinate 23,004,772 of NC_085872.1, read as the reverse complement.
TGTCGGCTTCCCTGGTTGGGTAATAATAAGTGCACCTCTCTCCTGTAGATCCTGAAGACCGTGATCGTGGCCGTGCTGCTTGCAGGAGTGATCCCTCTGCTGCTGGGTCTGCTGTTTGAGCTGGTCATCGTCGCACCCCTCAGGGTGCCCCTGGACCAGACCCCCCTCTTCTACCCTTGGCAGGTAGGGTCCTACTGTACACACGCCCCCACTGGTGCAAATACGTTGGAACTTTACCAGTGTCGTGAAACAAGCAAGGGTCGTAGAAAAGAGGATCCCATGTGGAAGGTGCTTGCATCCCCTATGTGCACAAAAGGTAGCCCCCAAAGAAACAAGCTGTCAATCATGATGCACACAAAATGAGTTCCTGCATTCGGCACTCAGGTCAGAGCCTGTTGATATTTTTTGCAGTGCAACTGGACTGTTCACTTGACATTTCTTGAAGAACAGGACTCAATAATAATTAGATGTAATATATAAGAAACAGAAATGTAGTCCTTTGTAAGGTTTTACTGTTGAATTAAAACATCACTGGGGAAGGTCTCGCTGGTCTCCTGTCTGCTGTTCTGTTCAATCTGAGTTTGACCTAACCAGCGCTATGGAGCAAAGTTATGACAATGGGGACAATATGAGGGGAGTGCAGTAGAAACGTCCAGAGGGTCTTTTCATTCCCCATTGTGGTGGCCACAGTCTCAACCGTCTGCTGTATAAAATAAAGTGTGTATGACATTCCTTGTGACACAACTAAGAGTGTACAGGACATTCTCACCCTAAAGGTGGGATGTCTTAGAAGAGTTTGTGCATGTAACCATGAGTGACAGGATGTCTAAGGGCCAGATGTGCATTACCAAAATTAGAGGCAATTGAAGCTGTGCATTACCAAATTGGGGTACTTATTACTTAATGGTTCAGGGCAAGTAGAGTAAATTATGATGGCAACACTCTCGCAAAATCGCTCTCTGAAGAAATTACTGGCATGGAGTTTCTTGTATGCCTTGTAATCTGCTTTGACCTATTTTCTGAAACTAGCTTTTCCAGCAAAGCCCTGCAAGCGGCTGATTTCTATATCGACATGGCCATCAGAATTACAGTACGTGTTTAGAGGAGGGGCTGCGGATTTTTTTTCGATATTCCACGCTGTTGAAGAGAACGGACGAATATTCAATATTCAGACGTACCAGAAAGCCTAAAAAAATATATAATGTTTGTAGTTGCCACTTGGCTTTGGCCATATCCCTTTAGGTTTTTAGTATTCATTGACTGGAAAGTGCTTGGAACGATGATTCATATTATTTGTGACTGATTGCCCTCGTAAGTGGATTCAAATGTGGGATGTTTATATCAGATGTGAAATGTTAAAAACACTCCTCTCTTCCTTTTTGCGGTCTGTCTTTTGCTACCCCTACAGGACTGGGCCTTGGGTGTTCTGCATGCCAAAATCATTGCTGCCATTACCCTTATGGGCCCGCAGTGGTGGCTGAAGACTGTGATTGAGCAGGTGAGTGATTTGTTCAGCCATTTTTCTCCTACTTGTTTGAAACAAGCGCACGTAAAATGTTGTACTACTTTTTCATAGAGACCAGAGCCACTAGCAGATCTATTGTTCAAAGTCATCATTTTGCACTATAATATGATTTGTCAAGGAGCATTGCAATGTTGGATTACCTGTAGTCTCACCACCCACTCTACAACTTGCCAAAAGTTAACTTTGCTGGCCCTTAAAAAAATGTCGAAGCAAAGTAAACATGTAATACAGATGCCCAATTAAAAGCCACTGAAATACATAGGCAGCAGTGAGGACCCCAGACCCTACAGTACAGTCACAGTGTGTCTGCGCGTCAGCGTGGTAAGCCATGCATGTCACAGGGAGCAGATGCGCAGGCCGCAGCTTTCTGAACAAAGGGCTTTGATGTTCCCATCTCCAAGGTGTACGCCAACGGGATCCGCAACATTGACCTGCACTTCATCATCCGCAAGCTGGCGGCCCCAGTCATCGCTGTGCTGCTGGTGTCTCTCTGCGTCCCCTATGTCATCGCCGCAGGCATCGTTCCCATAATAGGTATGCACTGACTATAGCCCGATTCGCACGGGATAAATATTGCCTATTGGACCCCTGGTAATTCGCAATTACCCCCGGTCCTCCGTGATTTTTCTTGGAGCATTCGGACGGGATAAGCAAGCGTCTGTAATTGACTCAATTCACAGACATTATAAGGTTTTTTGGGGGGGGGGGCACGCCTATGGACATGGGTCATGAATTTACCCCAGGACATCTGTGATTCGCCGAATGACAGTAGGTAATTCGCGGCGGAATTATTACCTCACAAATCACGGACATGGCGCATTCGCACAGGACTAAGAACTCAGACATTCTCCGTAATTATTCCAAATTACCGGGGGTCCACAGGTAATAAAAGTCCCGTCCGAATCAGGCTTAAGAGACTGAAGAACGTTGTGTCTTACCTTGTGATGTTATGCACCCTCTTTGTTTTTCATTTTTGATTATACTTCAGCAGAGGGGAATTAGTGGAGTGCTTCTTCTCCAGGCTACATTGGGTGTTTCCCACATTGATGTGCCTGTCACAGATGACCTGTCTTGTTATTTCTGGTTGTTAAAATGAAATGCTGAAGTCCTTGTTCTTGATTGTCTGTCTGTCTGTCTGTCTGTGTGTCTGTATGTCTGTCTGTGTGTGTGCCGTCTCAGGAGTGACGCGGGAGATGGAGAACCTGGTGCAGCGGCGTATCTACCCCTTCCTGCTCATGGTGGTGATGCTCATGGGCATCCTCTCCTTCCAGATCCGCCAGTTCAAGCGCCTTTACGAACACATCAAGAACGACAAGTAAGTCAGTGTAACTCCAATGTACTAAGAGGCAAGGCAAGGCAAGTTTATTTGTATAGCGCATTTCATACACAGGTGTAACTCAATGTGCTTCACAAGATTAACAAATGCAAAAAAGAAAGGAAACATGGAAGAAAAAAGGAATTAAATTAGAGTCAAAGAACATTTAAAACATTAAGATAAAGCGCAAGGTAAAATGATACTAATAAAATAAAAAATACAATAATCATAAAAAAATAAAAAAATAAGAATAAGAGGCATTACATGCTGCTACTGATACTGCATGCAAAAAAAACAAACCCTGATGGGCCATTTTTGACCTTGATTTAGTGTTAGAAAACTTAGTTCATGTCTACCATCAATGTCAACTAGCTTCATTTGCTCTTCATACGTGGTCATTGATAAAACATTGCCATCGTCCTCCACAGGTATCTTGTTGGCCAGAGACTTGTGAACTATGAACGGAAATCTGGGAAGTCCAACACTGCTACTCACAGTAGCTCCCCGCAGGAGTAAGCGCCTGAGCTAAAGGGGACTTGATCCAAGCCTGCTTGGAGGAGGTTGGACTGTGCGCCGCGCATGTCACTGTTTGTGTGAGGGAGAGGAGCCAGGCGCAAGGAAACCAGAACTCTGTGAGTGTGTGATGTGAGAGAGGGAGACATCAGAGAGAGAGAGAGAGAGAGAGAGAAGTCTCCAGTGCCCCCTTCCCTCCTCGCCTCGCCTCTCCTCCAACTGTTGAGCTCTCCAAACTGGCGCATGATGACCTGCTTCACCTTTTGTGCACTACAGCTCTGGAAGTCTCCTCAGCTTCTGCTGCCAGTCTGGCTGTGCCTACCTGGGGAGTGTGGAGGAGAGCCTGTTGGCACACTGCCACAGGAAACGGGCAGTGACAAGAACAACTGTGTACAACATGAAGAATGCTTAAGCTAGACGCCCAACACAATTCTGGAAGATATTTTTTTCCTTGGATACCTTAAAAAATTAAGTATGAAGTTGTCTTTTTGTTATTGTTTAATTTGAACTGGTGTGGCTGCGGATGGGCATATATTTTTTTTTAATTTGAAGACTATTTTTTGTCAAACTCACAAAAAGGACAAAAAGTGTTATTGATGACTAACTTGGGAGAGGTCAAACTCATAGGTTTTTTTGTATTTATTAGTTCCTATGTTGTTCCGGAGGAATTAAAGAAGATAACATTATTTCCAAGTCCATCATCCTCTTGCATGTTGCCGCGGGTGATGACGGCTGTGCTTCCCCCTCACGCGGTCTGGTGATGAGAGCTGTACTCCAAGAGTCTTCTTTTCCTCGTGACCTCATGGCAGTGGTTGCAGATGGACTTTGAGCGTGGACGTGGGTGGCCTTGGATAGATATTTCAGAATGCTGACACACTTTCTCCGTAGCAGCACAGGTCTAAGCACTGTGGGGGACACAGGGCCTAGCGCAGCGCGATGCGGCCACAGAGCTATTCTGTGGAGCTCTTCGACTCTCTGCTTGTTGGCTTGTGTCTGAACAAGAACGACGAGTGCCCTTTCAAGAGGCATAGCGATTGAGCATATTTATTTTGTTAGCGGTGTTACAAAATGTTGACTGCATCTGTCCAGTTTTCAAGTGTGTCCTGTAAAATCCGTTTTCTTGCCACACTTCATGTGCCCGTTGTAACTTCCATGGTGGAGACACTGTTGCACGTGTAGCAGTTGGTTGCACTTTGTTTTTGTTTTTTGTTGGGTTTTTTTATGTTTTCGTTTGATGAAAGAGTAGCAATAGTTAGGAATCTTCCATTTTGATGCATACAATCAGTATTGATGTACTTTGACAGTGAATAACAAGTTTAAAGGTCCAATATGCAAGATTTCGCTTAAATTATTGAGATTTGGCAGGGCAGATAAGTGACTTTTTCTTTTTTTTTTAACTTGCCACAACAAGCAGAAATTGAGAAATTCAGGTTGTTCATGTCCATGATTATTGGGTAATGCAGTTAAAGATGACACGAGGACCCGCCTTCATGTGTGCATACCAGTGTGTCATTTGAAGACACTAGGAATACTTGAAATTGATATTAGCGAGAAAAAAAAGTCATGACAAATTGTTAAGTTTGTGAATGGGCAACACGGATGCTGAAGACCTAAACATTTTCTGCACTGGAACTTTAGTTGTTAAAAAAAAAGGAAATCAATTCACAATTAAAAATGTCATGCTCTACTGTCGAAGAATTAAGCATTGTATTTTATTGTCTAAACGATTTTGACAAGATATTTGTAAATATTGTAAACATAAAAGCACTTTTTGGATTTCTTTTTCTTTTTTTTCATAATAACTTTTCATTTTTACATTTCAAGCAGCTGCTGCAAGTTGAAGGCTCTGATTGAAAGGCTCTGTTGAATTTGTATCAGAATGCCGCAGATGTAGTGTTAAAAAAAATAAGTTGAGATTCTATAAGTGACCTTATAGTTTCTTACAACACGAAACTGGAAATTGTGCTTCTTGACCTTTGTTTTGGCTTCATCTAAAGGCAAAAGCTCTATTTTTATATGTGCATATTAGAGGAGCTTCTGATTGCATTTGACTCTTTCTCTTTCTCTCCGCCTCTCCCTCCGCCTCCCTGCGGTTCTCCTTTTGTGATGGGGTGGCAGCGGACAGCTCTGCTGTTTGATTGAAATCAGCATGCTGTCAAAGAGTCAGTGGCACAGTTCTGATTGCTCCCACTCACCTGGAAAAATAAAACCTTTTGTCCTACAGCTCTGTGTGTTCTTGTGTGTTTTATCAAGACCACTTGAGTGTGCTGCTCGGGGATGGGGAGAAGGGAGGCGAGCCCTGTGTGTTAGTTTTCATTTGCACAAGGGTTTCCTTCCTTTGAGAAACTACACCCGAGATTAAATCAGATTAGTTGGTATGCCCTTGGGCTTCTGCTGTTGATAAAATCTGTATATTTTATAGCAAGATTAATAATACTTTGCAGATTCATTGGTCTCAAATTATACAGTATAAGGCACTAGGGGCTGAGCACTAATTTCATGTACTGTCTGAACTGCACATCTGTGGCTTATCTGAACAGTGGGACCAAGCCTTTCTCTCTTGATGGAAGCATCTTGGCTCCACCCATTACTGCTCACTGTCCATGCTGTATGTTTTTGAGGTATGTGTCTACCAGCCTATGCTTTACCAGAGGTCCTGGGGCCAAATGCATAGCTTTTGTGCACTGAAATGACAAATGCTAAAAATAGCTCTGGAGTGTCAGCTGAGTGGATCAGTATCTTGCAACATTGCTGTTGGTAGCCCTATAGGTCTTGAAATCTTCACTCACTAATTTATGAAAGTAATTTAAAACGCGATGCAGCCCATTCCATTATTTCTAATTGAGAGAAAATAATGTATGTAATACACCATTTCCTCAGCAAATTCGGTCCTTCTGTGAAAAATTAAACAGGCCCGATTTCAGTTTATTTTATTTTATTTTTTTACAATTATTTTTTAATATATTTGTGTCACTTGTGTGTCTTATGAAAGCCATCATCATTGACTTGACGCTCCTCTCCCCGCGGCCGATTTAGTGTAGTTCACTCAGCTCTCCTTGTGATGGCACTGTGGATGCGCATGCTACAGATTCAAAAGCATGACCTCATTACTTCGGTCTATCAGTTGTTAAAATAGCAGATGCATCCATTGTTGCTGGTAGAAAGCCTTTGATTTCTCCACATCTCCTACTTGTAGTATTTCTACTACTCATATCACTGACACAAATGTGATGAGACAATGTAATATCCCTTTTGCTGCGCGCGTCATGTTGCCCAGCAACAGAATTACGCACAAGAGAATGTGTTTAGTAACAACATGTAATTGCAGTGGCAATCTTCCTTCAAAGTATAACTTTCCAAAATATGTCTATTGAAATTTCCTGGATAAGGGGTGAAACGTAAGGCCCTAAGTGATCAAAAGGGAATGTGTCAAATAAGGTCTTGGTTAAACGGCTGCCCTAAGCTCTTAAGCCAGCTATCCATGCTGAAAATAAACCTCGAGTCAATAGTTTGATGGGTCAACCCCATTTCCTGCAACAGGAAACCAACATTTTTCGAGACACGAAAATGAGCCCTTCATTGTAGGTGTGACAGGCCTGACATTGCATACAATAATTGCTTCATTTTCATCGTTCAGTCCTGTTTGGAATCGAGAATTACGCAGACGGCGATGACAGATTTAAAAGCATCCAGTCATCCTAGGTAATTTGGTCATTTGAGCTGCAAGAACGACTTTGGTCTGGCATATTGACCGACAGGGTACTATGTACTATCAACCAGTGGGATTAGTTGCCCCTGGCGGGTGAAGCCCCCAGATTGTTGGAGTGCACGACCTGGCAAGCTGTAGACGTGAGTGAGCGACAAGCCGGGGTGTCCGGCTTTATTTGACTCCCATCATTCGTATAGTGGTGGCATTCGAATGACAAAATAGGCGGACTGCAGTTTGGACGCGGACATGAGTACGAGTTCCACTTGGAGAAAGTTGGCCTAGCTGCGTCACTAACTCAAAGTAGCCTATGTAGTTTTGACGTCAGTTTGTTGTGATGCGACTCTTACATCACAGGCTTTACCCTCAGGCTACATGGCGATTAAGTGAAATGGAGAAGTAGGGTAGCCTACTGGTGGCCTTTTAGTCAAGGAGTATGGAAACAAAACAGCAGGCCTACACACTTACTTTGCATTTAGATATTTCTGAAAGTAAATGTGCTTTTTTTAAAAACACACACATTTTGCTGAATTGTGATGCACTCGAATAACTTAGCTTCATCGGTCCCTCAAGCGTCAAACATGGAGTCCACTGTGTTAAACTGGCAACCCCCTTTGCATCTCTGCGTCAAGAAATTACTTGTTACAGCAGAGCATCAAACATGAGAGATAATGTTGTCTGATCTTTTGGTTGATCATGTTTAGTGAGAAGGGAAGCCTAGCCTACAGTAAGCTGACCATAGCTATGTGATATACCTGCAGCCAAGAGGAACTTAATTAAGAACATGTTATTTGTGTCGTATCCAATTAACCAATCAGTTGAAAGTCAGTGAAAGCCGGGGCAGGGAGATTAAGGTTACGTATGAAGTTATGGTGGAGTTTCCAACGGGAAACAACAGGTTGTTTTGCTGAGCCATGAAGTTAACGACTTGGTTGTTTGTGGACTGTAATTAAATATTATTTGAGGACTTGGAGAGAGCCATATAACTGCCTAGACTTCGCGTAAGCATGAGAACAAGTGTGTTTGTGGATGTAAAGGGATTAAGAAGTCTCGTTTCCGACCACTCATTGTCGAGGGCAGCTGCGCGGTGTGACAACACGGTAGAATTCCTCTTCACTTGAGGTGAAGTTGTGATGTCCGTGCGTCAGTTTGGAAGTGGCGCGGCACCGACCAAAGAAGATGATCGCATGTGCGCACATATACGCGTTTCGATATGAACTAGATATCAATATTGGAAGAGTTTGAACGGTTGGAGTTTTTATCGGATTGTTTTGGTGTGCGTCGTTTGGAGCACTGGGGAACGCATTGTCACGTCGTGGGCTATGTTTAATCTTACAGCGCCTTTCCATTCCATGTTCTTCTGCACCTTGAGGACACCCCTTGGTTAAATGGTGCTGATCACTGAGGATGGTCCTGGAGAGTGTCAACCTGTGCTTAAAGCTGATCAAAATGGAGGTGTCGGTTCCGTTGGAGGCGCGCTACAGGCGACGGTACTTTGCAAAATTGAAGAGCCAGAGGCAGAGGCAGGGGCTGAGGAGACGGGACATCCAGAAAAGCAGGATGATGATGATGATAACTACTACGACGACGATGACGACGTGTATCAGGAGTTTGAAGAGCTCGATTTTTCGCAGTTCGAGGATGACACCAAAAGTGTCGCGTCGGATGATTCCTTTTATCCCCGCGACAGCTCTCTGTTCGCAAGATCTCCATCACCCGAAAGTCCTGAACCACTCACCTTTTTCAGGGCATGCTGTAACAACAGCTCAATCGTTGTCAAAATAATGATACGGCAAGGTGTAACCGAAGACGAAGTCCGAGAAGTGGATAGAAACAACAGGGTAGGTTCAACACATTTGCCAGGTTTCACTGGGCAGGTACAGGTACACGATCAACAGGTTGTCAGACAGGTGCCATGCACAGGAGTTCAAAGGATTGCTTTGCGCACATTGCTAAACCGCGTGTTGGCAGCCACTAGTAAGCCATCAAAGATTCCACTTCCCAGGCTGTGGGCATAAACAATGCCAACTGTAAACAATGTTTGCAGTTTCTGCTTTACTGTTTCAGCCTTCACATATTAGCCAGTGGCGCACTGAGTTGCTCCATGTAGGCCAAAGTCTGCGATTAACATACGCCAATAATAGGCCAACTAGTCTAGTCTATCTAGTTATCATCTGAGACTTTGTAGAACCAGGTCCAAGAACATTTGACACAATGTCATGATTTCAACAGTTTTCTCTCTCGATGGATGCATCCAGACATAGAACTAACCATTTGAGAAAGTGTGGTGTAGACATTAAAATCTGTGTGACCTATAGGCGTATTGTGTTATTTATTTCCAGAACAGATATGACAGGCTTACATTTGTAGAAGATCACTAAACCAATCCACATGCATTCAGGACTCAAGCCAACATCCCTCCACCTTGCGATGGCCTATTGACTGTCTAAGTCTCCCTATTCTCCATTCTGCCATCAGCTAAACCCAGAAGCAGATGGCAGTTAGGATTCCAAGTCAAGATGAACTCCAAGACTGTAATCATGTTTAAGCTGTTAAAGGGCTCAATGAAATGCCAAAAAGCCACAGGACCACAGCAAGGGAGAGCATTTCCAAATGTTCTGCGTCAACTTCATCTTTTCACTAAATCAATCACTGCACTAACAATAATGCCATATGCCATTCCAATGCCTTCCAATGCCATTGTGGTATCTGTGAGATTAGGACAGTGTAGAAAACTGTGACTACACATGTACATCACTTTGGTTGTGCAAAACTCAGCTGTGCAATGTTAGACACCATGCATGCACAAGGAGACGAGTCAGGGTCAGACAGGTTAGGGTGGCCAGTGTTCACCTATTGACTAATAACCAGACATCCTGCATTGCACAGACACAGACAGCCAATTGGATTGCCCCAGCAACATCATTGTGTAATTACACATTATTACGCAGTGCCCAAGCATGGGCATGTGTAACACCCGGCCCATACAGGGTACATTCACACATTTTCTTTTAGCCTGATAATAATATACCCATCAGTCTTGAAAACACCAGGAAGAAATAGGATATGTAGCATTATGTCAAATACACCGGCAATGGTAATAGTGATTGTTTAAAATGTACTCTTCATCATGGCAATTAGCCTACATTAAACTCAAACCCCTCAGAAATTAGTGATTGATCTGTATGTGACTGTTGTTTGCACATCAAAATGGACTCCCTTTACATTATTTGGCCATACCAACCTCCATACTGATATTATTATTTAGAAACCTGGGAACTTAAACTCTCAGCCATGGCCTAGTGGGCAGCCGTGGCCTAGAGCAGTGTTTCCCAACTTTTTTTTGCCTTGCGTACGCCCTAAGCCTTTTTGTCATACCATGAGTACCCCCTCACTCATGCTCTATATCCCAATGTGACTATGTTCCATACATTTCTTTATTTTTTCAAGTACCCCCAGCATTGTGCTCGCGTACCCCTAGTGGTACACGTACCCCTGGTTGGGAAACACTGACCTAGTGGTTAGAGAGTTGGTCTGTCAGTCTAGGGGTTACAGGTTTTGAATCCCCCCTGACCTCTCTCTACATCTCCATCCATAGCTGAAGTGCCCTTGAGCAAGGCACCTAACCCCACATTGCTCCAGGGACTGTAACCAATACCCTGAAAAATAATAACCGTATGTCGCTTTGAATAAATGAAAGCGTCAGCAAAGTGCAATGTAATGTAATGTAATATATTATTTCTGGATAAACATGACAGATGAAATAGAGCATAGGAAATAATTTATTTCACTGCTATGCTTAAAACATATACCTTCTCTAGACAAGTTATTTGGACTGCATATCTTTATATAAGGCTGACCCACTAAAAATGATTACATGTAATGGCATAGTAATAATCCCAATCTTTGCGTAGTCATCGCCATCACTAACATATGTTTGGAAATAGTTGGTTTAATTTACACTTTCTGACATTTATGAATTCCACTTGGCCTTAACTGTTCATAATATTACTTTTTTGCACATGGCTGTCTAGCAAGACTAATGAGGACAATTACTGCTGGCAATAGAATGTAGAAATGTTATTAACCTAGAGGGGTACGCTATAGACATTCTGAACACAATCATTTTCCATGTGCTTTCTATAGAAACATTCCTCTGTCTTGTGAGATGCCTGTGCATGCCTGCTGCCTGTGAATGCCTGCTGCTATGCAAAAGATTTTTTTTAACCTTTCCCTCAATTCTCTCACAAATTGTTAGCATGTCTACACACATAGCCTACATTCAACGGTGTCATGGTACTCTAATGAATATCTCAATTGTCTGCTGGATTCACTGATCACCTTTGTAGCACTGCATTGCACCCAAGATAGCTTACATTTTCCCCTAAGAGGAAATCTGGGTGAAAAAGCCATGTGAATTATGAATTTCAATTGAATTAATGATGAATGGAATGGGTATTTTCATGACAGTAAGAGTATGCACATCCCACCTCTGAGGCCAGGTGCAGGACAAAGGCATATCTGATTAGTGGTGTCAACAATGATCGATTCGCAATTTTTAGAATCGATCCGGCATTTTTTTTAAAGTTTCAATTACTTCCATGGATATTTCGGGAGCAAATGAATGTTAAATTAAATAAAAGCACTTCAAAACATTGCAAGACTGGTACAGATTGATACAGACTGATACAGAAAACAGCCAATGAATTGTTGCTCAGTATCTGAGTACTTGTATTGCCTCATCATGACTGATTAAACATTTGCTTTGCTTTCAGTAGAAATGTAATGCATTGCAATGCATTGTAGAATTGAATCGGATAGGATCGGATCGCATCGCATAGAATCGAATCGAATCGAATCGCTACCTCCCGAATCGTGATCGAATCGGATCGTGAGGGCAGTGCCAATCCACACCACTATATCTGATAGTCGAAAGAGTAGAAGTCTGTAGCTGTTGCTCCGCTTTGAAAAAAAAAAAAAAATCAGGGTCTTCATTGGAGCTTCTACTCTTGGAATGGTTATCTGACATAGACCCAATATACTGTTTTAGTAAACGCTCAGTGTCATAATTTTGCTTCCACACATAGGGGGGCTCTATTCATCTCTCTGTGCTGTTGGGGAAAAGAGGAATTCAAAAGCAGCCTAGGGGTATTTCATACTTTATGAGAAACAGGCTATCCAAAACAGGTGTGAGACAAAAATAACACAGGTCACTAGATAGTCAAATAAAAAAAACACATCCTGTAAGTAAAAGGCAGTCTGTCAGTTTGAAGACAAAGTGGCGTGAACATTTTGAAATAGGTCTGCAATTTGTAAATGTGAGCCAAGAACCCTAATAATGCAGAAGAACAAAAGACAGAACCCACTCTACTGTACTGACATGTCACAACTTTCAGCCTGTAATCTCATTTTATGCAGTGATCATTTGATATGGATGGCTGTGCAATGCTGTTATGGGACTCTAAACAGACCCTTAACTAATTAACTTCATGCTCTGCTCTGCAGTTTGACCACACCTTTCCTGCATTCTCAGCAGTCAAAAAGATGAGGCGCACACAAGGCTTGCAGGTTCAAAAAGTGTATTGTGGCCGACAAATTAACAAAAGAAGTCAAGGGAAAATATCTGGAGCTACAAACGTTTCGGATTATTAATGCATTCTCAGCAGCCACACAATACACATCTGGACTTGTTACAGTACATAGGCCTATCCCATTTATTTGTCTGTGTATACTGGTACTCATTTTTAATGGCGTATAGTAGGGCTGCACAATATATCGAACATTTATCAAAATCGCGATATCAAGAGTGGCGTATTGCGAAATTACTTTATCGATAACAAGTAAACATTTTCTGTGTCGTCCAATCACTAGCTAAATGTGAACAAATGTGTGAGAAGCCCGCTTCGACCAAAGCCGCGCCCCCCCCACACAGACCAACAAATTAGTGACAAGAAAAACACTCGGCTATATTTCTTAATATCTCTTACTGTAAATATCGTTATCGAGGTATTGCATGCTGTTATCGAGTATACATTTTTTCTCTGATATCGTGCAGCCCTAACATATAGTATTAATGAAGTAAATTGAATGTAATCAACTCACTGACAAAAAAGGACGAGGGGTTATTTCCTACAAATATTTTAAGATCAGAGAAAAGGGCACCTGTCATGTTAAACTTTTATTGAATGTGTTTTATCGATGGGCTCTGATTTTCTCTAGAGTATGCTGCCCTACACAGGCAAAGTACAGCAACTACAGCAACATTGAAGCTGAGAAAAATACCTTCAAAGCCTTGGCATTAGGTTGGATATTGTAGTTACTGCAAATAGTAATATCTCTAAAACGGGACACAGTGGGACCATAAGGCTTTGACATAAGATCAAAGAGGTGTAATGAAGACTGTTTGAGGGGATTAAAGTGAGGTGGTTCTTGGATATTTCAGAACGCCGTGGAGAGTCGGTCAGAACTCTTATGAATGCACATGAGTCCGTTATTTCCTTAAGTGAATGTTCTTTATTCTTGAGGAAGGGGTTACAACTTAGATAGCCATTGGGCTTGATGAAAGGACTGTATAGTTGTGTGTGTGTGTGGTCTAAAAGAAAGAAATATACAATAAAGTATAATGAGTACTTGCAATGAATTACCTCAGCTACATATACAAACGGGCTACATAACCGAGTGGCTAGATAAAGTGCCTAACGCACGACAGCATCAATATTAAACACAAATATCTCGACTGAAACATAAAGGCACTTCTTCTCTTCTTACTTCAAATTACTTACAAGAAATCTACATAAAGACTGCATTTACAGCATAGCGATTTCACTCGGCAAACAATTACTAGGCATACGTTACGAGTTCAAACATTCAAACAGTAACGTCTCACTCGACTGACATTCGACATTTTAACTTACATTCGGCACGAAATCACCGTCTAAATATTAATAACAAACATACGAGACATGACAGCATTACTCACTGTTTTCAGGACGCACACTTCTTGACTTAAACAGCAAACTAAATGGCTAAAACATGTCAAGTAAACTTCACACTTAAAACTTAGCTGGCGGCTCCGAGCTGCGCTGGCATCTTCTTCCTGGCACTGCAAGCTCGCGCAGCCAACGTTCTCAATCAGAATGCGCTCTCGCGCTCAGTCCAAAGCTGCGTTAAAGGGCCAGCCGCCCTTTTTAACAGCCGCCCCCGAATTCACGGAGGGAATTCGCACCCCAAAAAAGGGCTGCAGTCACTTCTCCTCAGGGAGAACAGGAAGACAGATCAGCCTTGCCACAGGCCGGACGTACTTCTTGTCCTTCACTGCTACCTCCGCCGATCTGATCCTCTTGTCTGCTCCCGGGAAGACCTGGACGACCTTCCCCACTGGCCAGAGAGCGCGGGGTAGTTGATTGTCGACGATCATGACGACTTCGCCAACTTGTAGCTCTGTTGCCTCGGTCCGCCACTTCTGGCGAGCCTGGAGACCTGGAAGGTAGTGGGTCAGGAAGTGCTTCCAGAAGTGGTCTGCTAATACTTGGCTATGTCTCCATCTTCTTCGTCCCAAAGTCTCTGGGCCCTCGTAGACGACCTGAGGCAGGGAAGTGTCCCGCCGGCCCATCAGGAGACAGTTGGGGGTGACAGGGTCAGGGTCAGCTATATCAGAGGAAGTGTACCCCAGGGGTTTGGAATTCAGGATACCCTCAATTTCCACAAGGACAGTGCGTAGCACCTCTTCAGATACAGTCTGGGCCCCGATGGTGACACGAAGTGCAGATTTGAGAGAGCGGATCTCTCTCTCCCAGCAACCTCCGAAGTGAGGAGCTGCTGGTGGGTTGAAGACGAATCTGATCTGCTGGCTGGCTAACTGAGCTTGAAGCTCAGGGTGGAGAGCGTTGAAAGCTTGCCGTAGCTCCCTCTCTCCTCCTTTGAAGTTTGTGCCCTGGTCGCACAGGAGCTCATAGGGTTTCCCTCTTCGCGCTACAAAGCGCCTCAGTGCCATTAGGAAGGTGTCGCTATCCATGTTGCTGAGTAGATCGAGATGGACAGCCCGGGTGGTCATGCACTTAAAGATGACTCCCCACCTCTTCTCGTTCCTACGGCCAATCTTGACAACGAGGGGGCCGAAACAATCTACTCCAGCCGAGTAGAAAGGGGGCTTGAAGATGCGTTGCCTCGACGGTGGAAGGTCAGCCATCTTGGGTGGGTCTGGACGCGCTCTCCACTGTTGGCACTTGCCACACTTCTTCTGGTATCGACGCACTGCCTCACGCCCTTGAAACACCCAGTATCGCCTCCTGATCTCTGTGAATACCCTCTCAGGCCCAGGATGACACAGCTTCTCATCATAGTCTTGGATGACCAACTTGGTGAGCGGGTGCTTAGAGTCAAGGACGATAGGGTGAGCTTCTTCTGAGGCTAGGTCAGTGCAGCGGCGAAGCCGTCCACCCACCCGTATCAGACCGGTAGACTCATCGAGCTCTGGGGCGAGTGACAGGAGACGACTGGACTTTGACACTGGCTTACCAGCTTTGAGTAGGGCAACCTCGTCAGGGAACGAATCCCTCTGGGCCTGTTGCAGAGCTGCTACCTCAGCAGACTTGAAGGCATCTGCGGTGAGGGGGATGTCGGCGTCAGCCGCCCCGTGAAGCTGACGGGCAGCGGCTTGCAGGTAGCTGCTGAGGGTCTCATGTTGCTCCGGATCTGGTAACGGTGAGGTCGTGGATGCCAGGACGCTGGTCGTAGTCATTATCGTAGCCTTCTTTAACTCGCACTCAGGTTCCTGGACTACGAAGGATGGTTGGTCAGGCCACTGAGCGGAGGGTGACTTCAGGAATTTGGGGCCATATGCCCATCGACTGTCGTTGCGCATGACTTGAAGAGACAGTCCTCTTGTGATATCGTCGGCCGGATTGTCCCCTGTAGGGACATATCGCCAGGAGGCGAATTCTGTCAACTCTTGAATCTCTGCTACGCGCGTGCCCACAAAGACCTTGTAGCGACAGGAATCCGACAGCAGCCAGGTAAGTACAGTCAGTGAGTCAGACCAGAGTGTGCTGGAGTTGATCTTGAGGGTCAGCTCTGTGGATATGACTTTGAGGAGCTGTGCTCCTGTCAGAGCCGCACACAGCTCTAGTCTGGGAATCGACTGCTGCTTACGGGGTGCTACCCGGGACCGTGCAGCAAGGAAGGAGACCTCCACTTCACCATCTGGATCCTCAGTCCTGAGATACGCAACAGAACCGTAGGCTTGTTCTGAGGCATCGCAGAACACATGGATGTCGCGAATGCTGCTTGCATGGTCCATTCTGGGAGTGGAGTAGCACCTGGGCAGTGTTATCTCAGGTAGGTGTTCCAACTCTGCTTCCCAGGAATGCCAGGAATCCAGCAGGTCTTCGGGCAGTTGCGGATCGTCCCAGTCGCGCTTCTTATCCCATAAACGCTGCACCAGGACTTTCGCTCTCGTCGTGTATGGGACTAAGTATCCGAGGGGATCGTATTGGCTTGCGAGGACCTTGTAGATGTTCCTCATCGTGACGGCAGAATACTCCACCTTGCGGACCTTGTACGAGAGCGTGTCTGACTTGCAGTTCCAGTGTAGGCCGAGGGCAGACTCCTGGACATCCGACTGGCCTTGGCTGAGCCACAGCTCACAGCTGGTGGACTTCAAGTCGGAGGGAAGGTGGCTGATGATGGACGGGTCATTACTGGCCCACTGCCTCAACTCGAATCCTCCCTCGACTAGGAGATGCTGGAGTCTGTCTATGAGGGCTTTGGCCGCTTCCGGAGAGGTAAGGCTATGTAGACAGTTGTCCACGTAGAAGGCTTGGTCGATGACAGCTCGAACTTCCTCCTCTGGCTGGGTGTTGTCGTGGACGTGCCTCTGTAATGCATATGTAGCACAACAGGGACTACAGGTCGTGCCAAAGGGGAGTACCTGCCACTCGTAGACATCTGGTGCTCTGTCCCGATCCATGTCTCTCCAGAGAAACCGCAGCAGTGGCCGGTCAGAGGGGAGCAGTCGTACCTGGTGGAACATGGCACGTACATCACTGCTGAAGGCAATTGCGTGTTGTCGGAAACGTAGCAGCACGGCCAAGAGAGAGGAGCCTAGGGCAGGGCCAGGGAGGAGGAAATCATTCAGGTTAAGGCCTCCGTACTGGAAGGAGCAGTTATAGACCACCCGGTTCTTTCCATTGTGCTGGACTATGTGGTGTGGTATATACCATGCTTCCTCTGTGCCTTCAATCTGATGTGGCTCCAACTTGACGGCGTATCCTGCTTCCTTAAGCTTGTCTATCTCAGCTTGGTATGCTGCGGCTTGCTCCGGCAGCTTCGTCAATCGTCGCTCGATACCCCTCAGGTGCGGTAGCACTGCTTCTGGTGAGGCATGTAGCCGGGGCATGTTCTTAACTCTGAGGAGGGGTGTGGCGTAACGTTTGACACCACCGATGTCTACCCTCACTGTCTGCTCTTGGAGCAGGGTCATGGCTTCCTGGTCTTGACGTGACCTGACGACCACCTTCTCATTGCGATACGGGATCACGTCAAGCTGCCACAGTTTCTCGACACATGACATCAGGTCAGATGTGGGAGCGGTTGATGTGAAGAGGCACTGTGGTGAGCTATGGCAGAGGCTGAGGTCTTGGGCTGGCCCTTGTAGCGTCCATCCCAAGCGTGTCTTCACGGCCGCAGGTGCACCCACAGGACCCAGTCGAACTGGTTCTATGGGCGTGATAAGGTGGGTGTAGTCAGAGCCGATCAGTAGCATGGGGTGGACTCGGTTCAAGGACTGGAGAGGTAGCCCCGCCAGGTGCTTGTATCTTTCCTGGAGCGTACTCACAGGATGGGTGTGTTCAGCTAGCCCCAGCTGCTCAGCAGAGAATGCGTTCTGTATCTCATAGCTCTTCTTGGGCTCTGAAGCCGGGGATATCGTGAACGAGATGGCCGCCCCATGAAGGACCTGCAACTCCTGTCTGACTGTGCGGAGGGCGAGCTTCTCTGGTTTGCCTATGAGGCCTAGGTCTTGCACTGCAGAATGGAGGAGAATCGTCCGCTCCGAACCGTCATCAAGGACAGCGTAGGCCTCCATGGATCGGTTCCCGTTCCTGATAATGACTTTACTGATCTTCAGGAGCACTTTACAGTTGTAAGTAGGACGGTCGACATACAGAACCTGGCTGACTGTGTTTGTGAAGCAGCTCTCTGCTTTGGCTTCTGCTGGGGGTTGCGACTCATCCTCTCGCTCATTGACCTCATGCAGGACAAGCAAATGTCTCCTGTTGCACGTCTTGCAGGGTGCCTTCAGCGTGCATTTAGCAGCTTGGTGACCACGGCCGCAGCGCCAACACCGGTTATTGCCCTTTATCCATGCCACCTTCTGCTCCTTGCTAAGTTCCTTGAAGTTAGCACAGCTGTTCAGAAAGTGCTTGTCGTTCTCACAATATGGACAGTAGGCCTTTCCCTTCTGCTCGTTCGTGTTCTTATTGGCTGAAGGTTCAGCTGCAGAGGGCGCTGTAGAGGTGCTGGGCTTGGCAGTGGCTTCTGTACCCAGGAGAACAGTTGTGGTCTTAATGCCCTGCTTTGACTCTCGCTTGTGGTCTTTCTTCCTGTTTTGTGGCTCCTCACTCTTGACACTGCGGGGTTTCCCATTGTCATCTTGCATTTCGAGTTCATACTCGAGCCACTCAGAGAAGTCGACGAGGGTAGGAATCTGCACTTTCCTGGGATAGATGTACCTCTTAAAGCTGTAGGTGAGGTCGTAAGGTAGCTTACTTAGTAGCCTCGAGACGTGAGAACCACATAGCAGTTCCAGATTGCCTCCTCTCCCTAGCTGCTGTAACATGCCCACAAGGGAGCGCACTTGAAGAGCGAACATGTTAAAGGCCTTCACATCGCCAGTACGGACACTTGGGCCATCCATCACTTCCGATATACGCTGTAAGGCCAGTTTGTGTGGTTGCCCATACATCTTGGTGAGGGCCAGCATCGTATCGGTGTATGGGTGCCAGGAGTTCACATATGAATCAGCCACGAGAAGGGCTTCCTCACACTTGAGATGGTCAGTGAGGATTTGATACTTGTATCTCTCTGTGGCGTCTTCCGGCAGAATGTTCTCAAGTGCTGTCTTCATCCTGGAGAACTGTCTGGGGTCAGGTGAAGTCATACACGGGATGGTTGCCTTGGGACCTCTGTATACAGTTTCACGTGTAGGGGACACATGCATATGACGGGAACGATAGGGGGTGTAACCGGGGTCTGCATTGTGCATGCTATCGTATCTTGAGTCATAGGGGGTATGTGAGGACTGAACTTGCGTTCTCTGTCCATACTGGTCTACACCAATGAAGCTGGGATGGGGAGAAGCGTAAGCGTAGTTTGCTCTCTGCTGCTGTGGGGGCTGGAGAGGGGCGTGGTCACCTGCTACCCTGTAATGGTGGCTAGGAAGATGAGCGTGGGGGTCATCATCCTGTGGAGCAGGTGTCTGTGTCAGGCGGGATGAGGGGTGTCTGTACACTGTTGTATTTGGTGGCAGTAAGTGTTGTGACGACACTGGAGCAGCATGTTGGGGTGGAGCTCTGATCTCAGCCATTAGGCTCTGAAACTGATGCTGGAGAGTGACATTCTGTTGCCTCACTTCTTGAACGACAGCTACTAATTCAGACATGTTGATACTCTGATTGCTCAGAGGGATGTCGGTTCGGTGGGTTTGCTGACGTGGTGTCGGTGCATGAGGCAACGGATGGTTCTGGCTTGTGTCACTTGGGTCTTCCTGCAACAGTTGTATGGTTTCAGGGCCAGTCGGCTGTGTTGCTGGATCAGTTTGGCTTACTGGTGATTCAGATCTGTTGCTGGCCACTTCCTCCCTTTCATACTGTTGTTCGACCACTTGCTGCGACGCCGGTGCATGGCCCCTCATTGCTGATCCTGGTCCACTCAGGTCATAATCCAGAAGGTATGGTGGAACATTTCCCTCTCTTCTTCTGGTGACCATGTGCTGTGTCTCATTTGCATTCATCTTCACACAGCTATCTGCTCTATCCAGGCTCGTAGGACCAAATTGTTTGAGGGGATTAAAGTGAGGTGGTTCTTGGATATTTCAGAACGCCGTGGAGAGTCGGTCAGAACTCTTATGAATGCACATGAGTCCGTTTTTTCCTTAAGTGAATGTTCTTTATTCTTGAGGAAGGGGTTACAACTTAGATAGCCATTGGGCTTGATGAAAGGACTGTATAGTTGTGTGTGTGTGTGGTCTAAAAGAAAGAAATATACAATAAAGTATAATGAGTACTTGGAATGAATTACCTCAGCTACATATACAGACGGGCTACATAACCGAGTGGCTAGATAAAGTGCCTAACGCACGGCAGCATCAATATGAAACACAAATATCTCGACTGAAACATAAAGACACTTCTTCTCTTACTTCAAATTACTTACAAGAAATCTACATAAAGACTGCATGTACAACTTAGCGATTTCACTCGGCAAACAATTACTAGGCATACGTTACGAGTTCAAACATTCAAACAGTAACGTCTCACTCGACTGACATTCGACATTTAAACTTACATTCGGCACGAAATCACCGTCTAAATATTAATAACAAACATACGAGACATGACAGCATTACTCACTGTTTTCAGGACGCACACTTCTTGACTTAAACAGCAAACTAAATGGCTAAAACATGTCAAGTAAACTTCACACTTAAAACTTAGCTGGCGGCTCCGAGCTGCGCTGGCATCTTCTTCCTGGCACTGCAAGCTCGCGCAGCCAACGTTCTCAATCAGAATGCGCTCTCGCGCTCAGTCCAAAGCTGCGTTAAAGGGCCAGCCGCCCTTTTTAACACAAGACCATTGTCCGAAGATGAAGATCAGTCCAGTGGTGTAGTCTACTTTTTTTTGGTGGGTATACTGTATATTTGAGCATTTTTTGAAGTGGGTATACTGTATATATTTGCGCTATTCAAAACAATGGATCAATCAATTTTAAGTGGGTATACTGAAATCCCTGAAATTTAGAAGTGGGTATACTCTGTATACCTGCGTTCTACGTAAACTACACCACTGGATCAGTCTAAACTCAAGTTTGACAAAATAATAATATGTAGTAGGCCTAAATGTAGGGCCTAGATTGCCTTGGTATGGCAGTATGGTGGTACACACAAGTTGCTAAATTGTAAAGGGAAAGGGATAGTCCATTGCCTTGCATCTGCCCACCTAGTGGCCAATGCATGTGAAACAGAGAGTGCAGACCTCCGGCAAGGAAGCCGTTTCATAGAGCATTTGACTATGTCACACCCTCATTTCTTCAAGTCTTTCTGCCTTGTTCTTGTGGAATTCGAAACTGGAATGTCCCTCAATGGTGAATCTTTAAAAAATATATCTTGGATCAGGATCACCACCAAAATGCGCCTGTTCTTTTTATCATTTTCAACAACGCCACAGTTTCATCCAAATCCGTGCATAACTTTTTGAGTTATCCTGCTGACGGACAAACAAACCAACACAACCGAAAACATAACCTCCTTGCAGGGCTGGACTGGGGGAGAAATAGGGTCCGGGCAGGCGGGCACTTTTGACCCCAATAATTAGGGGCGCAGAACTGACTCACCGGTGAGTCCTGCACCCCCGTGGGCCCTTATTTATATATATATAAAATGTTTTTTACATTTCTGAAAATAGGGGCCCACGAGGGTGCAGGGCCCACCGGGAAATGCCCGGTAGCCTATGCAAGATGGCCAGTCAAGCCCTGCCTCCTTGGCGGAGGTATTTACCCTACATCAGCAACATTCATGGCCGAGGTTGCTGCTGGGATGCTTTAAGGTCTGTGTTGATGAGGGCACATGAGGTCAGGTCGTAGGCAGACCACTCACGCCGATGGTGCACTGAGTTCTGGTCATCTCAGCAGAGAGGTTGTCACCCTCATGCCTTGGGGTGTTTCTTCGGGGGATTCCGTTGCTAAGTCGTAGCTAATGCTATTTGCGAGGATAACCATCTGCCTGCTCTCCTGCTCTCGGCCCTTAAGCACAATCTTAAGCGCTGCATTTACAACCCTGTCATGTTACTGTAGGTTCAATAGACGCAAATGTGCAGTTTTGATTGGTTTTATAAGGATCTGCCTTCACCTGTTTTACAAACACTCTTGTTTGCATAGTTATCAGCATGGGTTGTTTCAATCTCACAGTATACTGCACACACCTTAACTCGGGCTAGTAAGGATCCCTACTTAGACAAGGCAGAGGCGTTGATCCTGTTGACTGAAACACATTACTAGAAATGTTGTGACGACCTCAGCATTCAAGATAATGACAACCTAATGTGGCCTTACATGAATTACAGATTTGTCTTTTAAAGTTTTGAAATTGCTTAAACCTTGGCTTGGATGAACCCATTCATAATCTTTATGCTAGTCATAGCAAATGTACAGCTGGGACACATTTGGTCTTCTGTTTAGGTATTTAACCTTATCTAGCTCTCTTGAACCCCGACAGTGAAGATACAGCTCACTCCTGAAAGAACTGTGTGATGTGTGCTGCTGTAACACGGCTCTCACTCAAGCTCAGACAGGCGAGCAGCCCTGTGATGGAGCTCTCTTGCAAGCTGTGATTAGCTCACTGACACGTCCAACGAGGTGTAAAGAAAACTTTCTCTGTCCTGTCAAGAGTTGTTGACAGAAAGATTCGTTACAAGAAATCATCGGTTCGGTTTGTGTGTAGTCATTTCTATTCAATTGCGTACAAATATTAACTTTGTATTCATCTCTCTGTCTGTTTTTGTCTGTCTGTCTGTCTGTCTGTCTGTCTGTCTGTCTGTCTCTCTCTCTCTCTCTCTCTCTCTCTCTCTCTCTCTCTCTCTCTCTCTCTCTCTCTCCTACAGACCGGACTCATTCTCGCCTGTTACAATGGCTATGTGGACGTGGTCTTTGCTCTAGCCCAGTGTCCGTTTATTGATATCAACTGGCAGGACAATGAGGGGAACACAGCCCTCATCATGGCTGCACAGGCCGGTGGGTACAGGGAGCTGACAAGGATTCACACAACACTCTACATGAGAATGCAGGGTTTTTTTCCCCACAGTTTCTGTGGTACATTTCTCAGATCAGAAGTAAAATTCTCTCAAAACACTTTGTTCAGTTTTTGCATCATTGTGCCAGTTGCACAAATCATAAAGACAGCTTCCATTCCATCACTATAAGAATGCTTAGCCACCAAGGAATAAAACCTGTTGTAGAGACTGGAACGTTTATTCAAGTTGTAGGCCTATTTCATGTTAGTTGTGTTGTCTGACTTATTGCATAGAGTTCACACTAAATAGAACCTTATGTTTACCCAACTGAGCAGAGACAGAGCAAATAATGATGCTCATATGATTGTATATGCTTGCAGAGTTTATGACATTTTACATTCAGTTTTGGATATTGAGAAAAATATATATATATTTATGGCTTTAGCCTCTTGAGCAATGAGGAATTGCTCGTTGGCACTATAGCCATGAATGAGAGTGCAGGATACACTCATAATATCTCCTTTGTTGAGGCCCTGTGTGGAATTTAAACTTATAATATTTTGATGTGCAAGTAACCTCCCTGCCCATTAGGCCACTGCATACCCAACCAAATGATATGAATCACACCTGTTACTGTATGTTCTGCCTTTTAGCATTTTAGCACAGCCATGCGGATCAACTTGTTCTTTTATGATACAATGCTGCTTTGTAGCATGCCGTATTATTTTATGAACTAAGAGCTACATTTAGGCCTATAGTTTTAATCTTACAATGAATGGTTTAATACCAAGGCTATAGTTCTGCCTGTTGTGGTGAAGTGGTCAGAGAGTTAGACTTGGAATACATCTTAGATCTTTTGGAATCATGGGTTTTAATCCTGTAGCAAGAAGGGTGTGATATTTGAGAATTATTTTAAATGGCCATGTCATTTTAAGTTATGTAGACTTGAAATTATCTTCTCTGCGTAAGACCTACGTGGCTCGCATGAACTTATGCAGCAAGTTCCTTTAAGTCTTACTTCTTAAAGTCTGTTCATTGATATCAGCCCATTTTCTTATAGAGTTTCAACAAAGTGCCAAAGCCTTGCCTTGGTACATCCACGTAGCAGATTACGTTGAACTCTGTACTGCTTCACTGCATCATTATTTTCATTTGTGTCTGCAGAATCGTCTCACTCCCAGAAACATTTGGCTGAAGACATTGTCATAATATGTCAAGTATAGAATGCCCTAATGTGGGACAATTTTTGTCACTTCAACTTTGGTGGTTTATTAAAATTTAATGACAACATTTCAATACAAACAAATTACACCCTTTTCATCCTCTAGTTGTGCTCTAATCAAATAAAACCTTTAAAAACATGTTAAGTGTTTCTAATTTGAATAATTTGTATATTAATGTAAGTTGGTCAAAAACCATGGTTATCCCTAAAGTGGGACAATCGGTTTCCTAATGTGGGACAGTGTATATTAAAAGGTCTCTAAAGCATGTTTGTGTAAAATATTAATTAAAAATGAGATCTGCCACTCTTTAAGACATATCAGCTACACATTTAGAGCATGTTTTATGAATTAATTTTACTTTCTTTTATTGGTAAATATGACTGAGACTGTTTGAACCCATTGCACACAATTGGTCACTTCAACATGGCAGCTCTATTTGAGGAAAGAACTTCCGGTTTTTGGACCCAAATGTTGTGTTGATAGCTGTGCTCCAGTAGATTAGGCCAGAAAGACTGAAATACACCTTTGATATAGATGTAAATATCCATTTTCTTATGTGGACATGGTGTTTGACTTCATAGTAATTGTTTGACTTATTAAATTACTACTTTTACAACTGTCCCACATTAGGAAAATCTTGTGTCCCACTTTAGGACGCACCTATCCTAAAGTGGGACACTAATAATATGGTTTAAAAATAAAATATGACATTATTTTATATACACCACACATTATTTTCTGATGAACATATACCTACCCAACATATTTATCAAAAAAATGACAATGTTGTTTTGATTGGAATTGATTTATACCCTAAAGACAAATTTGGCCAAATGCTAGGTAATTTGCCATTTGACGGACTTCACCCAGGGTCCTTCTTCTTAATTGTAACCCCTCCCTGGAGTATTACTATACATTTACTAAATCATGATATTATGATAACAGGATGATAGGGCTTTTATTTGGTTATAGTTTTGTAAACATTTACCAACTTGGGGCAAAGCTACACCCCTTAAACCTTAAGGTGTCCCACATTAGGCATCGTCCCACTTTAGGGCATTCTACCCTAATTTACTGTTAAAATCCATTTGACTTCTTCAAAAACAGTTTTGAACTATACATCATTCTTTGTTGGATTTCTCTAACAAAAAGGTTGTAAAACCCAATGCATGAAATATTAGCTGTCCTTGACATTTTTAGAAATACAGTAGCTCAATGATGCATTACATAAGTCACAGCATGGAGATGGAAAGTATATGTGAACAAATTACTCAGAAGATCCTTCTGGCTGTCATACAGTAGATGCAGCATGTGATGACATAATGCAGCGGTTCCCAAACTTTTTTCCCCCCGCGCACGCCCTTTTACATTTAAATGTGGTTCGCGCACCCCCTAAGCGAATGTTGCACCGCCGCACATTTTGGGTAATCTTGATTTCCAATCGCCGTTTTTTTTCTGCCGTCATTATAATAGAACTTATTGCATGACAAATCTAGGAGTTATAAATTACACTTCAGATGGATCCTTCCAGCATACAATTCATCAAACAATTAAAACTACCTGACGTTCATTGATGCTGGATAAAAAAACACACATATCCGCCATTGCTCTATTCAGCTCGCGCACCCCCTTGTGACAGGCCGCGCACCCCCAGGGGTGCACGGACCACAGTTTGGGAAACCCTGACATAATGTAACAGACAGTAGATTGAGCCTGCGGAGTCTGGATCAGACTCTCCAAAAGATTCTTTCCATGATTCACCTCAGGAGAATATGTTCAAAGTGATGTGGATTAGACTTTGTGGCCCAACAGAGAGGAAAATCTGTAATCCACCAAAAAGCAAGGAATGCTTTGATTTCTTATTTGCTTTATCATAGTTTCATCACAGACCAGACTGGCATTCACTGTTTTACTTGAGATAAGACATATCCATTTTGATAATTTTTAAGCTCATTTTCTATGTTCAGAAAGATGTAATCATTTTTCAGCACTGATTGGTACATGATTATTTAAGAAATATGCCAACATTGAAAACAGTACATATTGAATGTATATGCATGTGAAAGAACAAGATCCTGCTAAAAGTTGTTTATTAGGTTGTTACTTGAACATATAACCAACTCGATATGCATGGGTATACTGTTTACAGACTTTGATTTGTCTATCTTTCATTTGTGTTTTGTCTGACACTCAGGCCATCAGATGATCTCCCAGTATCTCCTCAACTACTTCCCAGGCCTGGATATTGAGCGCAGGAACTGCCATGGCTTCACGGCCATGATGAAGGCCGCTATGCAGGGGAGGGCTGAGGTTGTACGAGCACTCATGATGTCAGGTACTATAAACATACTTACCAATAAACATACTTATTAAACATACATCAGCAGTCCACCACATAACAACAAGTATAGCGCACAGGGATCTACAGCACAGGGATCTATAGCTATAGCACACAGGGATCTAGCTTTGTCAGCTGGTGCCATTCCAATAGTCTGTGAGCTAGGAGAGGTCAATCCAGAAAGTCAAAGAATGCGCGCACATCAGTGGCACAGGTGCTGGACCAAACGTAAGATAACTGAAAAGAAAATAAAAGGTCGGCTTCACTGTTAAATGCTCCCAAATATTTAATGGCACGACGTTTCAGACTAACCGTCCTTCATCAGAGTGCAACCAAGGAGAGGTCCACATGTGCTGCCACCGCTACATATTTTATATTTAGATGTGTTTGGATTCCTATCTAACACTGTGCAATCTGGTCCTTGATTGTCATTGGCTGATATTGCCGTTGTAAATCGGGCGTAAACACACACCATTCCCAATGAGGATTCTATGCACGACTAAGTTAGACGCGACGTGCCCAAGTTGATAATGAGAATCTGGTGCAGTAGGAGAATAAAGAAAGAGCACATCTCTGGTCCATCTGTGGTTGGGACATCATTGTGATTACAAAGACGTCTCATTCCTGCTTTGTTTATCTCCCCTCGCTGAGTTTTCGTAGAAGTGTGTGTTTGGTAGTGCAACGAATGTGCGCACGCCCAGTTGTGTTGCCGCGGTAACCAACCACTTCCTCAACTTGTCAACTCGTCCTGCCCCACTCCCCTTTCCCGTTATAAATCGAACACAAACCCACGGCCTCTCGTGGCTTATTGCTTACAGTAAGTGAACTCCTCCATGCCCACAGACTGAGATTTTATGGTTAACTCAGTTGTTCCCTCGCCTCACTTTATCCATTTCCGATCCTCATCAAGGTGCCGATGTCGAGGCCCGCGACTTCAGCCGGAAGCTGACCTCTCGGGAGTGGGCCCTGTTCACGGGACGGTACGAGACGGCGCGTCTGATGGACCGCCTGATGGAGCAGCCGTGCGCGGAGCAGTTCTGTGAGTCCTACCGGCTGGAGTGGCCGCAGCTGGAGGAGCTGGTGGCCCAGGCCCAGGAGTCCAAGTCCTGCTGGCAGCGCGTCTCTGAGCTCACGCGCTGCTGCACCTTCAACATCACCAACAAGGTGAATGCGCAGGACGACGGCGCGCTGGACTACATGGTGCGCTTCACCACCGCCATCAACGGGCCCATCCTGGCCGTGGGCTGCCGCACCGTGTGCCCCGGCAGCCCGCCCTGCCTGGGCAAGCGCCGGCCCGCTGTGCAGGACATCCTGCGTCAGCAGCGCGCCCACGAGCTGCGCAGCCTGGCCTCGGCGCCCGAGCGCCTCGCCACCTACAAGCGCCTCTTCCAGAACTCCAAGGTGCTGCTGGTGCCCAAGAAGCGGGAGCGTCGCGCCAGCCTGCAGCCGCAGATGCTGACGGACATGGCGGTGGCGTCCCAGATGGCGCTGCGGCGCACCAGCCTGCTGCCGCTGCACATGATGCGGCGCAGCAGCGTGCGGCCCGGCATCGTGGTGCCCAAGGTGGTGCTGTGCAAGGCCCCGGCGTCCAGCTACGTGCCCGAGAAGAGGAGGAAGAGCCGCGACCACTCTCACCTGCAGATCCCCAAGTGGAAGTACAAGGAGGTGATCAACGAACGGAGGCGGGCAGAGCAGAACAAGATCAGGTTTCCATCCGTGAGGAGGTAGTTTTGGTAACAGGTCTCGACACATTTGTTAGTTGTGTGAAGCGACGCTATACGGCACGACGCTCCACCTGGTTGGTCTTTCCGTCGATCAGAAACTGGATTGCTTTTTGGAGGGTTTGCAGCTGGCCAACTTTTTCTTCATAGTTTTTTTTCTCGCTAAATCTGAGAACTAGGAAAAATGGACAATTCTCTATGTGACGTGACAAAAAGAACTTGGGCGAAGGTGGATTGGATGAGTGTCTTTTTTGGTCTCTTTTGAATG
This sequence comes from Engraulis encrasicolus, assembly GCF_034702125.1. Taxonomy (NCBI): domain Eukaryota; kingdom Metazoa; phylum Chordata; class Actinopteri; order Clupeiformes; family Engraulidae; genus Engraulis; species Engraulis encrasicolus. The sequence continues at coordinate 22,976,162 of NC_085872.1, read as the reverse complement.
GAGTAAGCCAAGCTTGAAGAATGTTTAAATGACACGTGCACTATTTCGAACTTTCAGCCCATTTTCCGAGTCTCCCTCTCCATTTCTTGGATGTTTGCTGCGGTCTCAGTTATTATGGCTAATTTGGATTATGTCTCAACCGGCTTTAGTATATCCTTCTCTGGCCATGTCTATACCTGCTCTTAAACACCACCACCCCCCCTCCCCCAAACATTTGTTCAAGAATGTGCAACCCATTAAGTGTTTAGGGGTATTCACTGGTATTCCATAACAATTTTTGTTGGAAAACATGATCTTCTGTCATATTTTATGTAGCACTTTGTAAATACATATTTCTTTTCGTTCAGTAAATGCCAAATAAAACATGACAGAAAACTTATTTCGCTTTCAAACACTGGAATGCCTGTGTGAACACCCCTACCTACTTGGTTAGATACAAATGAAGGGTGTAGGGTGAGACAGACATGGACATGCCCATAGACGACCTTTCTAATGCTGGTTCAGACAAAATCTAAATTAGCCAAATAACGGAGACAGCAGCAAACATTCAAAAACGGTGAAGGGGACTCTAAAATATTGCAGGCAAGTCAGATAAGGGGCTTAATGTTAAAATAGTAAACCTGTCCTTTAAGCATGGATATTTTTTTTTAGAATAATATGATCATGTTTATTTATTTTGTTGATGGATATTATTTTAACTATTATTATTATTACTGATACCTTTGCTTTATGTCACTGTATTAATGCCAGACACTGCACGTGTATTGCGACTACAGTATACTTGAAATTTGATACTGCACATTTTTTTATGCCCGATACTTTGTTTGTATTACCATTTTGCTATTAATGGACACTGATGAGTCATCCGCCATCATAGCCTTTTAGCACTAATGGGACAAGAGCAGAAAGGGAGCTGCAGAATTTCCTCAAGTATTAGCATGACAATGATGTCACAGTGTGATGATAAATAGACTTCAATAAAGGACTGAGTGTTTTTCTGTGCATGCGTCCTCCAACTCCTTCTGGGTCCAACTCCTTTTGCTGCAGTGGCATAGTACACGGCGCGTACGTTAGACAATCAGTTAGTCATCACATCAGGGAACAACAGTGGCGTGTCTCAGGGCTTTGACTGCGTCTGATTGTTCTCTTGCTTGATTACCTATGAGTGAGTGAGTGAGCAGCTGCAGAATTAAACTGAAGTGTTGCGACACAGACAAATGCCAAGAGCCATCCATCGGAGAAGGGTACCATAGACACTAATGGAGGGGCGAGGCACCCAAACATCTGAACTTTATCAGGCTCAAGAGAGGGGGAGAGTTGCACCCCTCCGACAAGCCTCTGCAGAAAGCATACATCACCAAGAACTATGGTGCTAGGAACTGTACCAATGTTGTGTTTAGTGCCATGCCATTGCATGCTGCAGTGTAATTCACTTCTTGGAAAATGTGGACTTACAGTATGGAGAAAAGATTTCAGGCTTGGCTTGTGTGTGTGTGTGTGTGTGTGTGTGTGTGTGTGTGTGTGTGTGTGTGTGTGTGTGTGTGTGTGTGTGTGTGTGTGTGTGTGTCAGAGTCTGTGTGTGTGTGTCAGAGTCTGTGTGTGAGAGTCTGTGTGTGGTGTGTGTGTGTTTTAGAGAGAGAGAGAGAGAGAGAGAGAGAGAGAGAGATAACGGGCTGCATGTACCACAGACATACTGTAAGATAGGCTAACCTAATACCAAGGCTTTGAAGCTCAAGAACATCCCCCTCTCTCTCTCTCTCTCTCTCTCTCTCTCTCTCTCTCTCTCTCTCTCTCTCTCTCTCTCTCTCTCTCTCTCTCTCTCTCTCTCTCTCTCTCTCTCTCTCTCTCTCTCTCTCTGAAAATGCCTTCATGTTAGGATGACTCTTCTGACTCCATCAAAAATGTATCAGTCCATCATTTAGGCTGTACAAGTAAGTCAGTTGTGTGACAGTCATTTTTAAAGCTATTCAGTCTTGTGTCCTCCTGTTGAAGTTAAGATAAAAACCCTATGCTTACTTTGATGAAAATGCTGTGTTGATTTCCATATACTTACAGCATGAGGATTATCCGACACCTTCATCAATTTTGCTGTCCATCTGAGTTCTTCATTATCTGAGCCATGTGTGAATATCCTAGCCTGGGAACTCCCATACTGCCTTTAGGTCTACAGAAGCGTTTCGATCTGAAAGACAATCTGGCGAGGATGACTCATAACGGACAAGATCATCGTCCCTGTCTCTGTCCAATCAGAGAGCGGGACGGGTGTGTCATAATGGCCAAGCATTCCGACCTTTACAATTTCTCTGTCCAATCAGAGAGCAGGGCAGTGTGTCATAATAGCCAAGTATTCTGCCCCCTACAGAATTTACAATAGGCAACTCCCCAGACCTAATCTCACTTCTGATTAGGTCTGATGATAACCAGGCAATGAATATCAGGAGCAAACAAGAATCCAACTGACCTCTTCAGTGTCCTGCTGCTAAATGAGTATCTTTATACTCATGTGAGGTTTTAGAATCATCTCCATGGATATGTCATACAATTCACAGGCAAGTGACCACATTGGAATCCAGTGACAGCATAACATGCATCTGTCCAAGAGCCTATCACCCTAAGGTGAATCTGGCTTGAGTCCTGTGCTGAGTACTCCCTTACAAAGGTAATGTGCAGTGACAACATATGTTGTCAAACTTGAGATTAGACTGTCTGAATATGGTCTTCATTACACCGCCTTGATGTGATTTCAACGTGTCATGGTGCAAATGTTTCCCCTTTCAGAGATGATGCTATGTCATATTTGCAGTAAAAAGCAGTAGGCCTATAAAGGTTTTGCAGCTCAAGAACATTTACAAGTAAGCCGTGTTGTTGTATGACAGCCATTTTCAGTCTTGTGCCCTTATGTGGAAGGTCGGCTACAAACCATACACCCATTTAGATGAAAATCCTGTGTTGATCTTCATACTTACAGCATTGTAATTATCCAGCACCTTCATCAATTTTGCTGTCCGAGTTCCACATTATCTGATCGGTGTGTGAATATCCAGGAGCAAACAAGAATCCAACTGACCTCTTCAGTGTCCTGCTGCTAAATGAGTATCTTTATGCTCAGGTGAGGTTTTAGAATCATCTCCATTGACACATCATAGAGTTCTATAATGACATCATTCTATGTCACAGACAAGTGACCACATTGGAATCCAGTGGCAGCATAACATGCATCTGTCCAAGAGCCTATCACCCTAAGGTGAATCTGGCTTGAGTCCTGTGCTGCGCTTATACTGCCGCAAAGGCAAAGTGCAATGACTACATTGTCAAACTTGAGATCAGACTGTCTGAATGTGGTCTTCATTGCACCTCCTAAGTATGATTACAAAGCGCCATGGAGCCCCTTTCAGAGATGCTGGTCATATTTGCAGTAAAAAGCAGTAGGCCTACAAAGATCTCTCTCTCTCTCTCTCTCTCTCTCTCTCTCTCTCTCTCTCTCTCTCTCTCTCTCTCTCTCTCTCTCTCTCTCTCTCTCTCTCTCTCTCTCTCTCTCTCTCTCTCTCTCAAAATGCCTTCATGTTAGGATGACTCTTCTGACTCTCCATCAGAAATTTACCAGTCCACCATTTAGACTGTACAAGTAAGTCATATTATTGTGTGACAGCCATTTTAAAGTTATTCAGTCTTGTGTCCTCATCTTGAAGTTGAGCTAAAACCCTTCGCTTACTTAGATGAAAATGCTGTGTTGATTTTCATGAAGGCTACTTACAGCATGATGATTATCCGTCACCCTCATCAGTTTTGCTGAGTTCCACATGATCTGAGCCATGTGTGAATATCCAGGAGCAAATAAGAATCCAACTGACCCCCTCAGTGTCCTGCTGCTAAATGAGTATCTTTATACTCAGGTAAGGTTTTAGAATCATCTCCATTGATACGTCAGACAGTTCAATAATGACATCATTCTATGTCACAGACAAGTGACCACATTGGAATCCAGTGGCAGCCTAACATGCATTTGTCCAAGAGCCTATCACCCTAAGCTGAATCTGGCTTGAGTCCTGTGCTGAGCCTGTACTGCCCCCAAGGCAAAGTGCAGTGACTACATATTTTGTCAAAGTTGACATTAGACTGAAGGTCTTCATTACACCTCCTTGATGTGATGACAAAGTGTCACGCTGCAAATGTGTCCCCTTTCAGAGATGTTGCTATGTTATATTTACAGTAGCTACAATATCCAACCTACTACCAAGGCTTTGAAGGCATTCATGTGAGTTTCAATGTTGGCACTTGTAGGGAAGTATAAAGGTGTAGGAGCTCACGAAAACTCTCTCTTTCGCTCTCTCTCTCTCTCTCTCTCTCTCTCTCTCTCTCTCTCTCTCTCTCTCTCTCTCTCTCGCTCTGATTGTGTGTGTGTGTGTGTGTGTGTGTGTGTGTGTGTGTGTGTGTGTGTGTGTGTGTGTGTGTGTGTGTGTGTGTGTGTGTGTGTGTGTGTGTGTGTGTGTGTGTGTGTGTCGTGTACCTAATGTATCTGTACATTCTACCTCATTGTCATTTTGAACTAATTGGTCCAGGTGATCTCATTAGCCAGTAGGAAGTCAGATGTTGCAATTTTTTGGCCTATCACACCATGTTACTAGCCTGGGAACTCCCATACTGCCTTTAGTTCTACACAATCGTTTCGATCTGAAAGACAGTATGGCGAGGATGACTCATAACGTACAAGATCATGGGATCTGTGTCATAATGGCCAAGCATTCCGACCTTAACAGTTTCTCTGCCCAATCAGAGAGCAGGGCAGTGTGTCATAATAGCCAAGTATTCCGGCCCCATATGGAATTTACAATAGGCAACTCCCCAGACCTAATCTCACTTGTGATTAGGTCTGGTGTTAACCAGGCAACCATGTTACAGCTATCAGGAACTAGTACAAAGGCAAAGTGCAGTAACTACACTGCTCTACAAAGGCAAAGTGCAGTGACTAAAGGTGTGAAGGCTGGGCTGAAAAAATTCCAATCCATCATTTAGGCTGTACAAGTATAGCCAGGCTGCGCCCTCCTAGTGATGCAACACTTTCAGCGGTGTTGCTTCAAATCGAATCGCGATTGCAAGTCTTTGATAATCAGGCAAGTACAAGTAAGTCATATTGTTGTGTGACAGCCATCTAAAAGTTGAGTCTTGTGTCTTCCTGTTGAAGTGGAGCTAAAAACCTAATGCTTACTGAGATGAAAATGTGGTGTTGATTTTCATGTAGGCTACTTACAGTTGGATGATTATCTGGCACCTTCATCAATTTTGCTGTCCATCTGAGTTCCACATGATCTGAGCCATGTGTGAATATCCAGGAGCAAATAAGAATCCAACTGACCCCCTCAGTGTCCTGCTGCTAAACGAGTATCTTTATACTCAGGTAAGGTTTTAGAATCATCTCCATTGATACATCATTCAGTTCAATAATGACATCATTCTATGTCACAGACAAGTGACCACATTGGAATCTAGTGGCAGCCTAACATGCATCTGTCCAAGAGGCTATCACTCTAGGGCAGGGGTCAGGAACCTATGGCTCTAGAGCCACATGTGGCTCTTTTGGGAACTGTATATGGCTCTTACTTATCTGGGGTTGCCAACCATCCCTTGAAATACGTAACAGTGCTATATTTATAAATAAAAGTACAGGTTCCATATTGAATTGAAACGGGACATGGGACGTTAAAATGCAGGAAATTACATCTAAGAAATACAACATTTTCGGGGGGAGGACTACCAGACCCTCGCCATAATGAAGTTGACAGTTGGCAGCCCTCTACTTACATGTTATCAATTAAAGCAATAACTTGACAGTACACTCTAAGATTGTTGGGTTTAATTGAAATACATGCTTTTAATTGTATTCAGTGTTTTTAAAATGGTATGGCTCTCGTGAAATTTTCTTTTTAAAAATTTGGCGTTTATGGCTCTCTCCACCAAAATTGTTCCTGACCCCTGCTCTAGGTGAACCTGGCTTGAGTCCTGTGCTGAGTCTAAAGACAAAGTGCAGTGACCACATATTTTGTCAAACTTGAGATTAGACTGAATATGGTCTTCATTACACCTACTTGATACCTGCGTGAAGCTGGACCCCCGTCAGACACAAAATGCTGAAATAACACTGCAGATTGTTTGTGCTATGTTTGTGCCGGATTGTGCTGTAAAAAAAAATTTGTGCTATGAAGGCTTTTGAGTAATTTGAATACTCAAATACTCATACTTTTAATGCATTTTCTGACCTGTGACATCACACAGCCCCCCCTCCACGTCCAAATTTCTCCAAAGTAGTCTCAATCAAAGGGAATTTGTTTGTGCTCATTTGTGCTGTGAAAGTTAACGCTTCAATCACTTGTTTTGTAAAGTTACAGCCGTTTTATTTCATTATTATGCGATTATTTTATTAATATCACAAACGAAAAATTGTACAGCACAATCCGGCACAAACATAGCACAAACAATCTGCAGTGTTATTTCAGCATTTTGGGTCTGATGGGGGCCAGCTTCACACAGGTCTCCTCCTAGATGTGATGACAAAGCATCGTGGTGCAAATGGGCCCCCTTTCAGAGATGCTGCTATGTCATGGAGGACTCTGATGAAGACGCATGTCGAAACGTTATACTTACTGCACTGAAAAAATAAAATAACAGAAAATAGACATCCGTGTGGCACCAGATTCTTTTCCCTTTGCACTTATTATTTAGTCCTGCTCTGGTTGAACCGGATTGTCAAATTAGGCGGGCGGAGGGCGTATTTCCCTTTGTTTTTATGCTGCTATGTCATATTTGCAGTAACTACAACAATTAATATCCAACCTGTAAGCCTGTGTGTGGCGTGCTGCATCAGAGGCAGCGTTGTCATTGGATAGGAGTGGTGTGTGGAAGTCTGCCAGAGGGAGGCAGCATTCCCCCTTCCAGTGTGGAGCACTCACTCGACTAGAGCAGCTCTCTGCAGGAGAGTCTCAGTGGACAGCTCTCAGCACCCTTCCCCCAACCCCCCGTCAGCCCCACCCAACGCCACATTTAAAGGGACCAAGCAGAGCTACCCTGCAGCCACTGCCAAAGAGCCTACCACTTTCACTATAGTACCCTCTGAGTGCAAGAGCAGCACACATTTTATTTATGAAGAGGTGGTGAATGGTTTTGATGATTGCTTCTTATGGTTGTTGTGATTGCATGTTTTGGTTGAATAAAGAGTCAAGGATAATGGCTGTCTAGATGGATAGGTATGAAGACTTGCAAATACAATATAGTATTGTAGTGCTATGGTAGTTACATTTCAATGACTATTACAGTGTGCCACTGGAGGTACGGCTCGCATTAAGGGGCTACCTTGCTGACAGAATCTGAGTGGTCATATTATTAATGCCATAATTAAGATCAGTCCCCCTGACTAAAGAAAAGTCAGATATAAAGAATATGTGAGGAAAAAGAGCACAAGAACACCATAATGTTGCCAGTAGCATATGTGCCCACCTGGTTCATTTTTGCGTATGTTGCCAATAGCATGTGCCCACCTGGTTCATTTTTGCATATTATTTTGTATGTGGTAACCTCACCTCATCTCCACATACAGACACACGCACACACGCAGGCACACACACACACACACACACACACACACACACACACACACACACACACACACAAATCAATTGTGGTGAAGGACAATTGTATTAGTTTCCGTGTGTATTTCAGTTCAATGTGTTGTTATCAGTATTGTGCACATGAGGCTACAAAATGAGAGTCTGGATGGAAAGATAATGTCAAAAACATTTACTCTCCAATGGTCAGTTCATATTTTTGTTGCAGTTGCAGTCTGTTGAGGCAAGTAAAAAGATTCACAATTCTCTCAAACACGTTGTCTAGCAACAGAAATAAAAAGTCATACTGACATTTTTCAATACAGTTTGTCTGACATGTCTACTTCCACAAAATCTTGTTTGAGTCTCAGATGTTGACTACAGAGAGAGAGTTGCAGGATATGCTAAATAACAGATCATTTCCTTTCCTTGCATCAGACACGTATCTATATATCTGCAATGATTGCTAAGGGAGACCAGGGCTTTCAGTCCATCACAATAGAAGTTACGATTTAAAAAAATTGCCTGCTCCTGTGCACTATCAAGTAGAACGGTCCAATTGATATGTGCCATTGATGTGTTTTGAGATGCTCACCCACTCCATCTGACATGACAATGCTATGCTTGCAAAGGGGCAAAATGAACAAATGACATGATTACTTAAAACTGGCCACTTGTTTCACAGATGCTCTTTAATGTTAAAAGTTAGCGGCACCGAATGGCAAAGCACATAACCTGTAACACCAAAACATACACAAAAGTGGGCATACTGCTCTAGCACCTGGTCCTGTCAGAGTTACACACAATGTGACAACGTTCCCTCATGGAATCCCCAAGCCCTGGTCTCCTCTGCGTAACATGGCAACAACATGATGACAACAGGGTCAACACCTTGGTTCATCATTTTTGGAATAAAAATGAATGTGAATAAAATCTTACATGTTTTTTTTTTTTTTTTGTATTTTTCTTTTTTACAAGGCTTTTTGTTATGTTGTTGCTTCATGTGACATCCACATCTGCACATAAAAAGTATATATATTTGTATTTATATAATATATATAATATTCATACTCTATTGACAGTTTAGTCTACGATGAACTTAAGAACCACTGATCTCTGCAGGGAAATGTGGATTTCTCCTCAAACTTGTAACTATTTTACAACACAGGGTCATCTAAATTGTACATCTTTGCAGGGATTTAATCTTCCAAAGCCCCCCCTTCTCCCACCCCCACCCCCACATAGTATTCCAGGAATTAGTGAGAGTATGCATCCTTACGCCTTTTAAAACACATTAGTTGTTGGTTTTTTTTTCTTTAAAAAAGGAGAAATGAAACAAAAACAAAAAAAACATAAACTAAGAGCAGCTACAAACTGGCATCATTAAAACCAATGACGTGTTGCTGAAATAGAAACCTCAACAGCATTTTCTACTGTTTCCCCTGGCAGAGGGACATTAATGTTTGGCACGTTTGTACAAAATCGGATGTAAGCACAGCTCCCTAGTCTGCTAGTTATGAACAGCTGGGTGGGTAGGGTACACTTCACAAAGTTGACCAGGACAGGTTCGTATACCGTACCTCCCCCCTTTCGGCTACACAAGATGTGAGGAGAAGTTTGTGGGTATAACCAAAAGGAACGAAACAATGTGCAAGTAAACTGGTTCCAGGCAGTGTTGCACCATGTGGTGTCACGGTGCGATGTGTTCCGACTCGAGTGCAGCCGTAGAACATGTGAACGCTGACACAACAGTTACAAATGATACAAATGACGACAGCTGCATTCTTACATTTGGCTGACAACGATTACTGTTCATGTGAGTTAGGTATCAATTTCCACCCTTTTGTCTTTTGCTTGCCAGAATTACACACAGAAAAAAAAAACTCAAAACAAAAACAAAAAAGAAACAATGCAGTGATGACATAACAGTAAACTTTGTGTAATGTACACAAATCCCAACAAAAAATGTGCATGAGACAACTTTACAATGAAAATCAGAAAGGTAAAAAGAAGTTTAAAAACACAAACAACAAAATAAAAAAAGGTATATATATATTTATATATAAAGGCTAAAGAGTCTCTGCGGGCGCATGAAATGCAAGTTGAAGCAAATCGAAAACAAATCCGGTAAGAAAGGTGTGACAATGTATCTCCCTCAGTGTCAAGCTGTCACCTCATATTCCTTGTGCTTCACATACGCATCTCAGTAGTATGCCACATATTTACAGAAGTTCTTTTCCCTCCTCAGACATTCCGGACGCTCGCCACTCTAGACTCTTCCCTTTATCGCATCAGCAGTGTTCCGGAAGGCCATCCATTCCAAAAGCACATTCCATTTCCTTGTTGTCTGCAAACACCTTTGTGTGAAGTTACTGTAACAGCATTCAAGCTTTGTCCTTCGTTTGCCAGTGTCCGCCTGGATGGTGAAAATGGAGGTGAGTGGCGCTGTGTGGTGGCTGCGCTGGACCAGACATGTACTCTTCGGCTGCTCACAATGTCCCCTTGAGGTGGTCATGCACATGCGGACGCCTCATGTCACTGTGCCACCAGACTCGTTCCCTCCAAAACTTCTCTCTCTCTCGTCACGCCCGGCAACTCACCCCTCTGTCAGCACACATTTCCCACACTCCACCCCACACCAATCCCACCTCAACCCACCTCTTCTCTCCCCCTCCCCACACCAGCCCCCCTGCAGCCAGCCAGCCGCCTCTGCCTCTACACCCAGGAGTCCGGAGAGGCAGGGTAGTGGCTGGTCTCGTAGTTCAGTTCGCTGTACGGGCGGGATGCGGAGTAGAAGTCCACGTAGTTGCCGGTGGATTTTAGTCCCAGGGTCATGGTGCCATCCGGGTTGGGCTGCGGCCGCTGGTGCACCTGGTCCTCGTAGAAGCTCTCCTCGTAGTTGGCTCCCGGCGGGGTCTGGAACGGAGGATAGGCGTCCTGTGGGTTGGCCTGGGCCGGGACCTGCACAGAGCCAGAGATTCTTTAAGTATATAGAGATATGCCAATGTAATAGGTTGCTATGGGCACCTAACATGACCAGGTTCCGGTATGCCTAAAGGGGCGTGTCATAATACTCCTAGCATTGAATAGAACAGTCCTTAGGTCTGCCTAAAGGGGGATTTCCCCCCTCCCCCTTGTAATTATAGAACCCGGAAACAATGGCTCAACCGAACCTCTCTCTTATCTACTCTCTCTGACAGAGCACCACTTGCTTTAGGACAGGAGCCATATGGGTGTAGTTCTTACTATTACGGCTCATTTTATGTGTTCCGCACTTGCTTTAGCATAGATAACATCTGGGTATAGATTTTACTGTACAGTTACTATTACCTCTTAACTGCTCAACATTCACTTTATGATGCAGCTTTCACTTTTCCTACCATTTTTGTGTGAAGTTGGGAAAGCCTGTCTGTGATAAGAATAAAGGGAAGCTCCCGCACACATTGGATGGACAAGAGTGTGCGGTATCTTCCCTCTAAAGTGAACAAGTGCCCGTTACCTGAGCCTCTGGTGTGCGTTGGCTTTCACCTTCAAAAGAAAGAACAAAGGGAAGAAAAATTCTCCTGGAAATCTCACCTGGTTGTGTTTCATGTCGTCTCCTGGAGACACATACGCTCCACGGTACAGTGTTCCCGTTCCACCCGTTATCTGAACTGTATCGTGGGAGAGAAAATGCATGGAGTCAAATGCTTGAATCTCTTCAGGAAATGTAGCACTAGCATCAGCACTATGTTAATCCCCCCCCCCCCCCCCCCCCCCCACACACACACACACAGACACACACACACACATCGTCTGTATTAATTTACAGGAGGAAAATGTGCAGTGATAGCCTGGATCAAGAAGTTTTAATTTCCAAATACATTACACCTCCTGCCAACTAAGAGGCAGATTCCATTTCCATCATCACTGGGAAAGTTAGTTCCCTGTACTAAGGAGACCCCCTCTTAACTCACATACGACAGTTTAGCCATTGTATTGCATTACAGTATTACATTAACATAGTGATTCTCAGCCTTTTTTGAACAAATGCCCCCTTGGCCCCATCAAAAACCTACCAACGCCC
>NC_085872.1:22942001-22962001 GCF_034702125.1 Engraulis encrasicolus | reverse complement strand
ATAATTGCCCCGATGCAAGGGATAACGTTGGAACATTAAGTGGGGAGACTATTTTAATTACAGCACCCAGCAGCAAAGGACATGTCAAACAGGTGTCTTATTAGCGCCAGGGTTTAATCAAAGTAATGTCACCGCGAACACAACTTGTTATTAAAGTGCATGGCAGGGCCTCTTTAGTGAGTGCATCCGACGTCTGAGCGCATTAGAGCTAATTGGGTGTGACAAGGTCTCCCTTATGAAGCTCGGGACGGAAGGAGCAGCGTGATGCCTACAAGTGGTCCCTTGATCAGCCATGATCGGATGACATGTCTACGGAGACGCTTGGCTTTTTGTCTCCTCGGGTGACTTCTAACTTCCCGAGAAACTTGAGGTGTCAAACTCTCGGCGCGTTCGTGACACTGGATGGGGATAATGGAAAGCTGGTAGCCATGCACTCTGTGATCGCTCTATCATGACTGAGTTCCCCCTCCCTGGACGCTAATTTTTTTTTCCTATGGACAAACTTGGCTTCTCATTGGTCAACCTTCACAACTTCCTGTGACAGGTTAGGGTTTAGACATGGATTTTGGTCTGGGCACAATTTCGCATCAAATTCGCCAATACCTTGGTTATTTCGCCGTTCTTGGCAAAAGTAAAGAATAAGAAACATTGCTTTCCTGACAGGTTAAGTTTAGGGAAGGTTTAGGCACATATCAAAAGTGTGGCGAGTGTCTGCGTGTTTGCGGCTTCAAGTCTCGTAACTCGCACGTGTTGCAGTCTTGCCGCTCGGGAAGCTCGACCAATCAGAGGCTACCTGTGGTGTCCTTGTACTAGGAAAAAAAATATCGCTCCCTGGACTGGAGGGTGGCAGCCAACCTGACAGGAGTGGTCAGTGCTGGGCAGGCAGCAGCAGGGGCCAGCAGAGGAGTGGGATAAATAAGGGCCATACACTGCTAAACATTGACCTTCCAGGCAAGCACAGCTTGTCTCGGGCTGACAAGGAAGTAGGGACGTTTTTTTTAAGGGCTTTTTAAAACTTTTGACAGTACAGTGGAGGAGAGACAGGAAATGAGTGGAGAGAGAGAGATAGGGAAGTATCGGCAAATGACCCGGGCCAGAATCGAACTGAGGTCACCAGCGTAGTAACCCAGTGCCCTACTGTTAGGCCACGGCAGGGCCAGGAGGGAAGATTTTCATTCAATCTGTGTTTTTTTTTCCTCTCTCTCGGTTCATGTGTCTGCTCTGGTCACCTCAAACAGAGGTAGCACTGTGGGGAATGGCAACAGGAAATAAGACTAACCGGATCGATTGTTGGGGGACGTCCTCACTGGAGAGATGGAGGGAGTGCGTGAGGAGGAATAAGGTCTTTGCCTGTCCCTCTCTATCGTGGAGGAGGAGCCCACAAAGTGATACTGAGAATAGCCGTCCTGTAAAATAAAAAAGTGTCTTCTGGTAAGTATGTTCATGCAACCTGCAGTGTGACATTATGCAACATATAATCTAAACTATTGCATCGATATTTTTTCTGAATTTTCATACATAGTCAATGTATTAATTACTTATTTACACAAATAATTTTCAATAACAAAAAAGTGCCAACAAGCATCTATGATTATGTGAGTGAAGTTAGTGAATCAAGTTACCTTTTTGTAAAGGCTTCGTAAGTCCCTGTACTGCCACATGCTGTTGAGGACTTGTGAGGCTGCCTTCACCACCTTGGGAGAATGTCTGTAATGGCAAAACAGGCAAGGTTGAAGTAACAGCCCCCTTAAATACAGTCGGACAGTAGCTCTTTTTTTTCCGTTCCGTTTCCGTGCCAAAATGCGCATAGTTTTTATAAATGCTCAAAAACATCATCCATTTTTGAACTGACCTACATATTGTGTGTCCTCATGGATACAGGCTGTGATTTCTGAAGAGATCTGTTGATGTACTAGAATTGCCTACGATGTGGTCTGACCAGTTTAGTCCAATACACAATGACAATGCTAAGTAAGAACAATGCAAATGTTTTGATGTCAACACTGTTTGGACAGCTAAGGGAGTAGTAAAGATATTGCATGTGTGTGAATCTCAAATTTCGTGCTATTATAATACTTATTATCCATATATTGTACTCAACTGGAACTCAGGGAAGAAAACTGAATTCTCTTCTGTAGTAGGATGCATTTTTGGAGAACAAAAGAATGGACGGAACAACTACAGACTTGATTAGTAGTGTGCAACAATGCACACTACTGGAAGGCAGCAATGGCAACAGCGGCCCCATGAAGTCATTTGAGTCCGTGTATCAGGGCTTGACACTGGCACCTGCAACCGGCCAAATGCTGGTAAAACTTGGCTTTGGCTAGTGATACTTTCAGTGTTACTAGCCAATTTGGCTGGCAGCTTGTTCCTTGGTATGACATACACATCTTGCCCTATATTCTGTTGTTTACCCCTTGTGTATTAATTGTTTATATTTAAGCTCAAGAAAAGCTGAGCTTGATTTCTATTTGCTTGATATACTCCCTTATAGAAATCATCTTGCTTTGGCACCACATCTTCTGAAGTTAGGCGTACATCATCATGATAAGAAAAAAAGCAATATAAAATCTGTGGCTATCTGTATGGCTAGTGACTCGGGAAAACAACTAGCCACAGTGGCTGGTGGATGAAAAAAGTAAATGTCAAGCCCTGCCATGTATCACTTACTTGTCCCCTTTGCTGCGGGCGATGCCGATGAGCTTCTCGATGCCCCCGGCGTCCCGTAGCGCCTTTGTGTTCTCCATGTTCTTGGTGATGACCTCATGGAGGGCGCAGCAGATGGCCGTGATGGTGTCGTCTGACATGGTCTTCCCCGCTGAACTGCTGCTGCTGGGGGCTCCGCTGCTGCTGCTGTTGTTGTTGTTGCCTCCAGGGAGACGGTGCACTAGGTCCCTCATGGCGTACTTACCTGGAGGAGGTGGGGGGATGGGAGGGGACGGGAGAGACACATGGGTCAAAGACGTGCAAAATGGCGTTGTCATTCAGTGTAACGGATGCCTTCTGCTGACTGTAACTGTAAAAAACATGACTCTTTTTGTTTCTTTATTGTTACAGGGAATTCATGAAAGCCTCGGCTGTCATCCTTTCACTTGAAACAATTCAAAAATCATGTAAAAATCACGGTGTCCGTAACACTGAATGACAAAGACGTCTTTGACCCACATACAGTACAGTAGGGTCACATCAGGTGGAGTCAGGTTACAAGCAGAGAGAGAAACTGTGAAGTGAAAGCCAACTTGTATTACAAGCAGGGCTCTAAATCATTTTTATTCATCACCAGCCGAAATGGCAAGTAGAAGTTTATCTGACTAGCCAAACAGACTACAGTCACTAATGGGTTAAAGTGGCTAGTAAGTTGGTTTTGTCTACCAGCCAAAATGAAATTTCACCAGTTTGGCTGGTGTTCATGTAGAGAGCCCTGATTACAAGGCTTCAGGTGCGTTCCAGATCCAGACTCTGAGATCATAAATGTCCATCACAGATAATTTGGATTGCTTGTGATGATTAAACATTCAACTGGCAGAATAATCAATCCATCACTTCCACAATCCAACATGCTAGTATCTCTGGGCAGAAATGAAAGGATAAAATATGCAGTGAAGTACGAAATAAAAAATAGAAAATAAAAACCCTTTTTATCTTATGCTGTTTTCGTTTTTTTCTCCCTATTTCTTTTCTGGCTTTTTTTGTGGAGAGCTCTGGACACATGAAAGGAAACTGTTAAACGTCCAGAGCTGTCTCACACTGTGGACCAAGAGGGTAATAAGGCCCAATAATGAGCAAGCGCTAGCTCGCCTCAGGGTCCTCCCTGGAACTCATCACAAACACAGCAGCAACAGCCGCGGCCATGGGGCTGTCACTCCAACGCAACGCAGCTATGAACTGAGCAGCAATTTACAACAACACTTCCAGAATGACTCTCACTGCAGTGCTGACAAAACAAAGTAACTGTTAGTCTGCTTGACACTTGTCAAGACAGACGAGAGAGAGAGAGAGAGAGAGAGAGAGAGAGAGAGAGAGAGAGAGAGAGATAGCGAGAGAGAGAGAGCGAGAGAGAGAGAGTGGGAAGGAAAGAAAAGCGTGAGTAATTCAATAGGCCGAAATGCTCAAGCATGCCTCCTTTATCAATTATTAAGGCTTGGGATTCCTATTTCTGTGCTGACATTTGTGTGACCAGAGCGTGCTATCCACCGTGGGCACGCAGGCCCTTTTTAGGAATGCTGCACTCGACTGTGCGGGGCCAAAGGCGTCCGGAGCGGCTGCCTGAGCAGAAATGTCAGGCCCCCAGATATGTCCTCAAAGCACACAGAATTCTTCTCCTCCAGTTTAAACAATAGGCCTATATGTGTACTGTATGGTATCGAGCTCTCAATATTGTTCTCAAAAGCAGGCTGGTGAAAGCGGGTCCAGGGAAATGTGCGGCTATCTTTGTCTCTCATGGCAAATACAGTATGCTGTGAAAGTGGGTGAATACTAGCACTTTAATGTTAAGGACTTTACTCCACAGGCCAACTAGAGATATAAACTGGCTCTGCATATTAATGTTGGAGGCACACAGCGGGTACTGTTCACCATGGATACTAATAAAGAATAAAAACATACAGTACAGCACTGTACATCTGCAATGTGGGGTCCAAGCATGTCCCCATAGATTTGTCACCCCCCACACCCGAATTGCTTTGAAAAATGAATGCTTTCCCTGATCAAATAGCCATGGGGTTCCTTCTTTGAAAGCTTGCAACTGTTCAATAATTTCCTGCTTATGTTTCTAGATGCTGCTGTAGCCTCCCATGAAGGTCACATAACAACAAGAAAAGCTTGATATGGTTGCAAAAGTAGCTTCACTGCTTAGCCCTCGAATTCTATAAGGAAGAGAATGAGTATCGAAAAAAAAAGAGATCGTTTCTGTCAGTCATGGCAGACCGAGAAGGTTGCGTGAGCAGTGGTGTGAGAAAGAGAGATGGACCCTGGTGACCTACCGATGAGCTCCTTGTTCCTGACGTCCAGAGCCATGTTTCTCAGGGCAGTGGCCACCGCACACACCACACGGTCATTATCTATCCTCAGCAGTTCCACCAGGATGGGCAGACCCTTCTCCTTACGCACCGCTGCCCGGATATACACAGACCACTGGGATGAGGAGAGAGAGAGAGAGAGAAAGAGAGAGAGAGAGAGAGAGAGAGAGAGAGAGAGAGAAACAGAGAGAGAGAGAGAAAGAGAGAGAAACAGAGAGAGAGAGAGAGAGAAACAGAGAGAGAGACAGAGAGAAACAGAGAGAAACAGAGAGAGAGAGAGAGAGAGAGAGAGAGAGAGAGAGAAAGAGAGAGAGAGAGAGACAGAGATGAGGAGAGAGAGAGAGAGAGAGAGAGACAGACAGGCAGAGAGAGAGAGAGACAGAGAGGGGGAGTGAGGGGGAGAGAGAGAGAGAGAGAGAGAGAGAGAGAGAGAGAGAGAGAGAGAGAGAGAGAGAGAGAGAGAGAGAGGTGGGTGGGAGGGAGCGTGGGTGAGAAAAGCTGTCAAAAAAGGGATCTTTTACATCAGTGCAGATGCCAACTATGGTCTGTTGTGTCGGGCATACATGGCCAGTGGTCCATGTATGAACTGCTTTCCTTGTGTATTCACCAAACAGTGTTCCTGTGTGAGAGGGATGTTGTGTGAGTGAGTTTCTGTGCCAAAGGAGTGGGAGTGAGGAAGATTTCTATCTAGTTCAGTTCAGCTACTGTAGTGTGTTTAGTGTTGGTGGAAGGGAATGCAGTTGCGGTTAGTGTAGATTTCACCAGTGCAGAACATCACAGTTTAATATCAACATTTTTCCATAGATACAGTGTATCATGGAAATAAGATGAGTCAAATGCAATGGGTGCGTTCCAATATGCGACCCTGCGTCCTCCACTTGGGCTTGTGGCCTCACGTTTTGCTGATGCCCCGCCTCCGTGGAAAAAGCAATTAAGTTTCCCCGCTATCAGCCTAGCCAAAACAATTTTTGGGGGACTATTCTTCATTTACCATCCTGTTTGAAAATGAGAAAATGACTTTACAATTGAGCTTTTGCGAGATATTGAAATATAATGCTGATGTCAGTGATGTCATCACAACGTATTACTTCCTGGTACGAGGCCACAATTACAAGTGGAGGACGCAAGGTTGCATATTGGAACACACCCATTGACCACCCATACAACAAAATCCTTCACTTCCGTGCTGTTGCTGTGCTGTCAGTCAGGTGCATTGACTGTACTGTACACGACATCGATCAGGCGGCGGTGATGGTTTCAAACGGTGCGGACGGCGTCACGGCCCATTCAAACCCGTATTTGTTTTCTGGGCCGTTGGGTCGGTCTGGTTGGGGTTACTCACTGGTTTTGGGGCGGGGCCTACCTTCCAGCTGCCAGCTGCCAGGTTCTGTAGAGCCCCGGCGGCGCCCTCTAGAGTGTCGGGGTTGGAGCACTCCGACAGGAGAGTGAGGTAGGGTTTGACAATGGACGGGTGCCACAGCATCTGCAGCCCCTTGGGCGGGTCGCTGGAGTCGGGGAAGGGCCCAACGCCATCCCACTGAGGAGGAGAAGAGAGGAGAGGATGGGGAGGGGAGAGGAGAGGGGAGGAGAGGAGAGGAGAGGAGAGAAGAAGGCAGAAGACAAGCAGAGGACAAGAGCAGAGGAGACAAGAGAGGAGAGGAGAGGAGAGGAGAGGAGAGGAGAGGAGAGGAGAGGAGAGGAGAGGGGAGGGGAGGAGAGGAGAGGAGAGGAGAAGGCAGAAGACAAGCAGAGGACAAGAGCAGAGGAGACAAGAGAGGAGAGGAGAGGAGAGGAGAGGAGAGGAGAGGAGAGGAGAGTGAGAGTGAGAGGAGAGGAGAGGAGAGAAGAGGAGAGGAGAGAGAAGAGACGAGGAGAGATGAGAGAAGAGGAGAGGAGAGAAGAGAAGAGGAAAAGTGCAGAGGGGAACGGCAGAGATAAGACCAGAGGAGAGGAGAGGAGAGGAGAGGAGGGGGGGGTAAGAGGATAAGAGGAGAGGTTGTTTGAGGCAAAGTGTGAACTGAAGACATCAGCTGCCTCATGAATATGTAGGCCAGATATTGACAAAAGGAGCCCTAAGTGCAACGCGGCCCCAGAGGTGCACACAATTACACACATCGGTACCGAGTGGTTTTTTTCCCTCCACAGTACTGTAATGTTCAGATGGGATGCAATCATACTCTCTCAACATACTCCCAGCCTTACCAGATGTGCATTTGCATTTTTAAAGAGGAAACTACGGAGCGCAAATTTTTGTTAGTTATGTGCCATAATACCACATAATTCAAACCTTTTTTTACCTCATTAAAGCCAATACAAGTGTGGAACAAACATGGCATCCCCCCTTTTCAAAGAAAACCTAATGAAATCAGCGAGAAGCTAATTATCCATGGGCTGAGAACAGCCATCAGCCCATTCACGCAGGCCATTCACCACGCTGCTAATTGCAGACAGCTGCACAAAACTCCAAAAAATGAGTGAAGGAGAGAGAGAGAGAGAGAGAGAGAGAGAGAGAGAGAGAGAGAGAGAGAGAGAGAGAGAGAGAGAGAGAGAGAGAGAGAGCAAGAGAGAAAGAGAGCGACACCAACAGTGACAGAAATATGCAAACCAGAATATGGCACACAGAGTGACAAATAGTGGAAAGAAAAGAAGTAGAGGCGCATCTCTCAAACCTGATCGTGGGCCTTCTTTTTCTTCTTCTTCTTTCCCCAGCAGCCGGAGCTCTCGCCATCCTTGCCGCTGGCCTCCCCGCACAGCACGCCGTCCAGGTCCTCGGAGCCCAGCTGCTGACCCTGAGTCGTCTCCACAGCCAGCCGGTAGGACAGGTTCCTCAGGATGCACACACAGTTCTCTATGGTCTGTTCCAGTGGAAGGGTGTGGAGTAGAGACAGAGAGAGTAGAGAGAGAGAGAGGTTCCATTGGCCCATTGTTTCCGGGTTCTATTATTGCAAGGGGGAGTGGGGGGAAATCCCCCTTTAGGCAGACCTAGGCAGACCTAAGGACTGTTCTATTCAATGCTAGGAGTATTATGACATGCCCCTTTAGGCAGACCGGAACCTGGTCATGTTAGGTGCCCATAGCAACCTATTACATTGGCATATCTCTATATACTTAAAGAATCTCTGGTAGAGAGGGAGGGATGGAGGGAGAGAGGGAGAAAGATAGATGGAGAATTTGGAAGTGCCTCAGACATTTCAATGCAACCACAACACTCTAACCTAATTACAAAGAAGACTATCATTTTCTTGAGGAAAAAAAAACACTTCTCTCCCAACTCCCTACATCATCTTTCTGGAATAACTTTTGCCTTCATAAATTGGTGTCTGGAAAAAAAAGAAAGAAAAAAATCCATCTTCATTTCTCCTCTTCTTCTCTTTTTTTTCTTTCGGGGGGTAATTCATCCTCCCTTTAAAAAATATTACAGAATCGTGTGTTCTTAAGGGCTCATTGTTAGACTGGTCCTCTGGATGGAGTCCATTGGGTGCCACAAAGCTAATCCCATTGTGATGAGTGGCGAGGCACGGCAAAAACAAAGGGGGCGGCTTTGATCTTGTAAACGGTTTCAAAGGGATTAAACTCTGACGGTCTTTTTTTCCGAAAACTGCTTCTCACAATGCATCGCGGTGCAAGAGGCAAAGACCTTTGGAAATCAATCAAAGCAGCTCACTGTACTGCGAGACTGTGAGGGTGCGTCTATGCAATGTGACCACAGGCTTTTCATATACATCCAAGCTTGTTACATCCAGCCTACAGGTTTAGTTCATGCTGCCATTTCATAATGTCAGTCTTGATGTGTGTGTGAGAGTGTGTGTGTGTGTGTGTGTGTGTGTGTGTGTGTGTGTGTGTGTGTGTGTGTGTGTGTGTGTGTGTGTGTGTGTGTGTGTGTGTGTGTGTGTGTGTGTGTGTGTGTGTGTGTGTGTGTGTGCGTGCGTGCGTGCGTGCGTGTGTGCATGCGTGTGTGTAATATATGTGTGCTGCATGTGTACTGCACGTGTGTCTTTAATATGATGAGGGAGGATCAAAGCGTGAACTCCAACCTTGCTGTCGATCTCGCTGCTGCCCAGGGCGGTCTGGATGACATAGAGGAGGGCGTCGGTCAGGCCTTCGCATTCGCGCATCCTCCTGCGCGCCTCCTCCCCAGCAGAGCTCACATTCCTGAAAGAGCACCACAGGCAGGCATGCTTAGCCCACGTTCACTTCCCAAAGCAATATAGGCACAGGCACATTCATTGATTGCACGGAGCAATGTAGGCACATTCGCATTTCACAGGCGTGTTCACTTCACTGAACAAAACGAAATGATGTCACTGTGAGATTTCAACCCATGACTGCAGTGGCGGATTGTGTTTGCAACCGTGGTGATAAAAACAGCATTAAATGGTTTCTGACACCATGACCATGTTATTCCCAGTCCACAGCGCAACATGCCATGTCATGGGATTTCTAGTGACACTACATCTGTGCCACATTGCACGGCTTTATCTTGTTCGCATCACTAATATATACGTAGTCTGCAGTGTCGTGCACCGTGCTGGGGCCACAAGGGCTTTCAGTTCGTATAATGAAGTGTCAAAATCTATCCTTGATATTACAGGCTTGTTATAATGGGTTGGCATATACAGAGCACACACCATACCATAGCTGTGTGTGAGTGTGTCTGCACTAGTTCCACACACAATAATAACCAGTGTACTACGCTGTGGTGAGCGAGCCAAGAAAAATAATAAGGACTAGAGGGGATATCGGGGTTAAATGCGATTTTGCTGTCTCCTGAGACAAAGAACATGCTACATGTATGGAGGAGGTGCCATTCACACCCCCGCAGGTGCCACAGGTGCATTGCATGGATGTCATGTTTAGATGGGTGTGAAGTTGTACTGTGGGAGGAGGGCTGTCAGCTTGCTACGTAATGTGAAGCATAAAAAAGCTGCTCAACTTTCATTCAAAATTTCAGCACAAAATGTACACAATAACGGCAACTCAAATGCAAACCGAGCAATATTATATTTAGTTGCTTACACAATTGTATGGTTTGTCATAATTGCACAATTACAGTCACTGATGAGGTTGTTTGGCATTACACTTTTCACACACACTGTGCCAACTAACCATTCATAATTTTGTGAAAATAGGCAAAGATGCGTTGTTATTCTCTGCCAGTTACAATTATGGCCAAGCGATCCATTTACGGTGACCTCAGAGACGAGTTCCAAAGTAGAGGCCAATATGCGTGTGTGTCTAAGAGGCTTTTAAAATCAGTGTCCAGTTGCTAAAAGCTTTGCCCTTTTACACACACAGGCGCTGGGTAGGAAAGAGCATGGCAGAGTTGTAGAAAATCCAGAATGACTACAACAGTTCCACACACAAAGCATGATGGGGCAAAACTGCTTAGTGTCTCATTGTTCACACTTTCACACATTGCTGTCTGGAATTCCAAATTCTGTGCCTTTGTTATGTGGTGGCAATGTGTGTGTGAAGCTGACAGGGAAACACATGCTGTTGCTTTTTACAGTTTACCCCCCTCCCACCCCCTCTCCCCACCCACGTCTTGTGATGACTTAAGCAACAGCTGGCAAAGGTAAGAATGAGGTGCCAAGCCAACATTGATTTGCTAAAATTAGCCCGAACTGGACTGTGCGCAATGCTGAAAAGGTTCTTCCCATCTAGAGGTGTGAAGAGAGGAGTTTCCCACTGAGGTTGGACTGTACTCGGCACCATTCACCTTGCAAATACTCCCCAAGGAGCCCCAATTAAAGTGTTGTCTGGACCTGTACTGTTCTATGACACGGTATGGAGAATAATTAACACATTTTATAAATAAATTACCTTGCCCGTGCTAAAGTCCTACAGATAACGGAATAAAAAAGCAACAATGGACACGTGTGGATCTGCTTTTTAAACACCTGCCAGTAGGTCTGCATGTAACCAGCCCTGGCGCTAGCTGACACAGAAGCAGGGCTGAGGGCAGTAGCAGTGTGGTAGCGGCAGCATCAGAAACAGCAGCTCCTCTGTGTGCCGATGAATAATCTGAAAGCCTACTGGGACCCACGGGACTAGCGTGGCGCTAGTGCCGGTTCAGTTCATGGGGGCCCCGATCGTACCAGCCCTCCTGCCTGACACCTCTGCTGAGAGGAATCAAAGGTGCTGCCGTCTACCTTGCTGCTCTGATCGGAGGTGAAGCAGGGGGGGATGGTGTTAGGGATGTCTATGTCCCCCCTGGGTCCCATAGCAGAGACTAGCCCCCCTCGTCACCACCACCACCACCACCGCCACCGTCACCGCTGCTGCCACCTCTACCTCCTCCACCATCCCCCATCCCCAACTCCCTCCTCCTCCATGCTAGCTGGTGAACAGCAGGTGGTGTGGTTCTGTCATTCAAGCATCACACACGTTCAATCAGCCTTCCCGTTTCCCTGGCGGACCGCAGCGTGGATTAATTGCCGCGCTCAGAGCAGGGGACTGGAGCGGTGGGGAGAGCTTAGCCCAGCCCAGCCACCCCTCGGCCGTCATGACTCAGCGGGTTTCGTTCCCCCAGCAGGCCTTTATCACCCCACAACTGCCGGTCGGGAACAGAAAAAAACACTCCCCTGGGATTAAGCAGAGGCAGAGGCAGTGGCGACGGCAGAGGAGCCCTGGGGCCTATACTAAGAAACTGATTCTGGAGAATACCAGGTTAAGTTAAGAGGTAAATCATCTAATAGAAGAGCCTGTAATCCTCTTTTTTAAAGAAAACAAGGAATCCAGGCTCTTCCTATTAGATGATTTACCTCTTAAATTACTGTAATCTGGTTTACTCCTGAACCAGCTTCTTAGTATAGGTCCCCGGGCTGTCCTCCAGACAGGGCCGAACGCTGCAGTGCACTGGTGGCATGGAAATCACAGACACATTCGCACGGGCTGTATACCACAGGACAGTGTGTTTCTGCATTCATTTATCACCTCAGCCTTCACTCTGCGCACTGATGCTGCATATGTTGTTTTCTTGTTGTTTGTTTTTTGGGTTTTATACTGTGTGACTAGCTTCTTGAAATGTAAACACAGCAGACGTACACTACATCGAGTGTGCACAGAGTTGGATGCCAGTTTTCATTGAGTGAAGAACTCTCGGTCTGTGTGTGTGTGTGTGTGTGTGTGTGTGTGTGTGTGTGTGTGTGTGTGTGTGTGTGTGTGTGTGTGTGTGTGTGTGTGTGTGTGTGTGTGTGTGTGTGTGTGTGGTGAGTGTGTGCATTGCTCTGGTGTTATGGAATAAAATCAGCATCAGCACATTTTCCCGCAAAACGGAATGCAGTTTCAAATGAATAATCCCCCAAACGGTGTGTCCATGCGTGTGTGTGTGTGTGTGTGTGTGTGTGCGTGCATGCGTGCGTGCGTGCGTGCGTGTGTGCACGCGTGTGTGCGGGCGTTTATGTGTGTTTTAGGGGTGGGGGTGGTTTGAAAAAGTAAAAAAAAAAAATTGCACAAGCAGGCAAACGCAAGGCAGATCTCATAATTCTTCCCCGACAGGTTTTTTTTCCCACACCACCCGGTATGAAAGGGGGGGGGGGCACGCAAATTCGCATATCAGCACCGTGCGAGGGGCTGACAGAATGCCAATCGTCTCTCCCCCTTTGCCAGCCCTATAATCACAGGGCCTTTGACAAGTTTCCAAAACTATAGAATCCAATAATGGAACCACATTGAGGGAGGACAGTTTATTCCTCATGCTCAACTGGGAGATGGGGACGATTTCACCTCATACACCCCCCACCCCACCCCACCCCTCCCCTCCACCACCACTCCCATCGGGGTGGCTTATTGCATAATAGACCAAAAGGCGGTGGCATTCGATACTACCAAAGCTATTTATTCAAATCAATTAGCTTAACGTATTGGTTAAGTGCTCAGTGAATGTGGACAAAGCCGATTAGGCTATTCCTGAGCCACTCATTTACAGTCCGCGCCTGCCAAGGTATTTGGAAACCCGGCTGGCCTGCACGGCTGCTTTCCTTCCGTAATGACACCTAATGTGGTCACACAGGTTAGACTGCTAGAGGGTACGGTTATCTAGTACGGAGTACGAGGGATGGAAAATGCATATACATTCATATCCTACAGAGAGAGGTGAAAGAAGAAAGTCAGAACAACATAATGCATGCACACATTCAGCCTATTTTAGGGAGTCATGAAGCGTTCCGGGGCCCTCACTATATCGTTATGCTGAAGTGATGCTTTTTTGGTCCGTCACCTCTGCAATGTACCGTACCGTGTGTGTATATTTGTAAGAAGAATACCTGTTTTCTTTCTCCTGGACGTATATACAATTTACATATTTTTTTTCATTTTGCTGGTTCTGAATGTCAACATATGCATTTGTCCTAGTTTGCGAAGAATGTACTTTCCTAGAAAAAAAAACCTTACACCAATCAAGCAGTTTTCAACATGGTAAGCTAATGTGTAAAAGATACACAATCAGTACAATAAACTAAAGGTCAACAACAGTAACAAAAAGATCCTGTGTGGTGTGCACCCTGCAAAGGCACTGAAGCATACATTGTATGTTCAACATGCAAACACTTCACGGCCCTTCATTCTCTTTCACTACTAACCCAAATATACACACACTTCTAAGCGCGCGCGCGCGTGTGTGTGTGTGTGTGTGTGTGTGTGTGTGTGTGTGTGTGTGTGTGTGTGTGTGTGTGTGTGTGTGTGTGTGTGTGTGTGTGTGTGTGTGTGTGTGTGTTTGAGCACATTTGACCGTGTGTGTGTGTGTGTGTGTGTGTGTGTGTGTGTGTGTGTGTGTGTGTGTGTGTGTGTGTACTGTGTATGCTCTAACCTGAGACATCCGGTGGCGTTGCGCAGCACTTGAGAGGAGTGTAGGTGCAGCTTGCGGTCGTCCTGGTGTGGGGAGTTGTCCCAGCCGGAGTGGGGGATGATGACCGTGTTGGTCAGCACGGCGAGGGCATCTTGTATTATGGGCATCTTCAGGGCATCACATGATGACAAGTTCCACAGCACTCCTGATGAACACACACAGAGCAAAACACACAACATGTGTCACCAATCAGATTAAGGTGGGGCTCAAAAATGCAACTGTAAAGTTTGAAGTGAGCACACTTGAGAAAAATAAAACAATTGTTACAGGTGCCAGATATAATTGGAAAAAAAAGAAAAAATATCTAAAGCCAGCGTTTCAGGAAATGCACTTAGAAAGGCAAAGTGCAGTAACGACTCCAAATTTGAAACTGAGAGAAATTCATTCAAAACCTTGGGTATTAGGTTGGATATTGTAGTTACTGCAAATTTGACAAAAGCAACATCTCTAAAACGGGACACGTTTGTACCATAAGCCTTTAACACAAGATGAGCCAGGTGTTATGAAGACCACTTTCAGTCTAAACTCAATGTAATTAGTTCACTATCTGAAATTTGGATTAAGCATGTATGCATACATCTTTGACTTCTCGTGATCATGCCAGTCTCGCAGGAGAGCGGCTGTCCACGCGGTGGACCGATCATCAAAGTGCTTCACGGGGTCCGCAGGGACCACTGCACTCAAGAAGCTGAGATACGGTAGATTACGTGGCGTATTGGGCAAGATCGCTGGCCGTGGTGTTGAAGTACTGCCACGGCCGAGAAATGTCTGTGCCGTAAACTGTCTTGAGCTCGGGATTACGGGGCGCCACTGAGAGCGTGGGGAGTATCTGCGCCCGCAGATATGTGCGAACTCTGAGCGGACACACCCCGGCAGATGATGGCCAGAGAGCAATGAAGCGAGGTGAAGTGGGAGGAAGCTAGGGCAAGACACCTGAATCAATCGAACAGCGGCAGGAGAAAGGGGAGGTGGTGGGTGCGAGTGAGAAAGAATATTTCTGACTGGAGACAGGTGAGCGGAGAATAAATGCTGTATAGTTAATTAAGGGGCGTTCCAAATTCCAGTGTGCTGAAATTCCACCAAATGACGGCACAGTGGAGAATGAGATGCAGCTGGGTAAATAGGTGCGCCTATCTTTTCGCCCTGAATTCAGACGAATGACAGTTGAGTGGAGAAAAGAAAGCAGTTGGTAAATCAGGCATGCCAAATTTCATTACGCTTCTCTCGAACTTTCATTTTTAACAAAACAAGCATTTCGACAAAATATGTAGATACTGCAGATGAGGGCAAACCAGCTGCACATCATGAACACAGAATAACCAAGCACTCTGATGAAGACACTGGACGAAATGTTAGTCTAATGTACTGAAAATAAATATGAAATAAGTAAAAAAGACATCTGTGTGGCATCAGATTTTCTTCCCTTTTATTCATGTCTGGTCCTGCATTGTTTGCACCAGATTGTCACTCAATAAGCGCGGAATGTGTTCATTACATTGGTCTACTGAAGAATTTTTATTTACATAACATAGAGATATGCTGTCTGCATTATGGAAGAAAACCTGCCACTATTATTACCATACATGTCATGGACAGGTTTGAGTTTTTTAACTAGCCGCGGAGTGCATTAGCAAATACTTGGATGAGTGCTGATAGCAAAACTGTTTGTCTAGAAGTCTGACACAACCTTGGAAATCAGATGAATCTACTTGTATTTGAATAAAGTGTATGTCTAACTGAAACGTCTAGATGGGAGACAGGTATGACACGTCTGGGGTTATATTGCTGGTCCCATCGGTCAACACATGTTCAGTCATGTACAGCCAACACGACTACAGTACATGCCATCCAATGTCTGACATTCCACAGAAAAGAAAAGAAAGTAATAGAAAAGAAAAGAAAAGAAAATAATAGAAAAGAAAAGAAAAGAGAAGAAAAGAGAAGAAAAGAAAAGGTGAAGCTACTGTAACCTTCACAAAGAGTGGAGCAACACATAAAAGGACTGTGTACCTGTGTGTCAAACAACATTATCAGAAGAACATCACAGTAATAGCTAACTGCATTCAAGCCCTTCAACACTGGCTGCACAGTAAATAGGATGGTGGGCAACGGCTATTAGTGACTCTTCATAACCACAGTAGGAGTTCTGTGGCGTTCTTCTAAGTGCTTCAGGTTCCTGACAGGCATTTCACTTCAGTGCAGAAAGGCACAGCCTGACAGAACAACCTTGACAGCCTTGGCAACAACCGGTAAGAATAACTTTCCCCACAATTTGTGAAATTGTGATAAAATTGTGATAAGCAACATGTTGTATTTTTGTACTTTTAATGCTTTACAGATTGAATGATGATTGAATTCAAGAGGTGGAGTGATTAAAGGGACACTGTGCAGGAAATGGTCAAAAATGGTATTGCAACTATGCTGCTCATTGAAACTAGGCTCCCTATTGCCAACTTTGATCTTTACTTGAAAGTTTACTAAGTAATAAACAAATATTTTCCAGTACAGTATGGTCCAATTACCGTCATTTTTGCAGCTAAAAATGGCTATTTTGGGAAATTCAAAATGGCGGACCATGGAGAAGATCCCCCTTTTCATGTATGAAAAGTGCAATTTTTCCAGTCATAATGAATACTTAGAATTTGATGGTGGTGGTAAGTATTCATGAAAAAGGTAACATTACTGAATGGGCAGCGTGAATTCTAGAAATAAACAACTACAAATCTCGCACAGTGTCCCTTTAAGTAAAATTTCCAAATGTCACTAATGGATCTAAAATATAAGGCCACAGTGTAACACAAAATTAGCATGTGATACAAAATGGGCACACTTTATTCATTCACTCACTGTGTGTGTGTGTGTGTGTGTGTGTGTGTGTGTGTGTGTGTGTGTGTGTGTGTGTGTGTGTGTGTGTGTGTGTGTGTGTGTGTGTGTATGTGTGTGCGCACGTAAATAATACAGTATATGTTCACATTCAATCAATTAAATGCTGTAAAATGAAAATAGGGTACTTAACATCAATTAAGGTCAAAAGGCAGAATGTTTATTAGATTATATTCAGACCTTTTCCTTTCCATGAAAGCAGCCATATAAATGTAAATGTTCAAGCATAAAAGAAAATAGCCCACATGTGACTGAATAGAGTAAAATCCACAGGTTTCTGCTATGTTGTTAATAGCACCCTATAATACACCATTAAGAACACAGACCTCTATGTTAACTGTGTCAAAACACACAACCAACACAAAAATCACCTAACAGCTGTCTGGACGGACGTAGCAGAACATTGTATTGTATTGCAATTGTCTTGATTGAGCTGTAGAGTTCCATCTATACTAACCTTATCACTATTTTCATTGGGAATTGAAACTCCTTTGTCGCGTAAGCTTGTATGACATTCAATTGTTTAGCATTGTTTGGTCATTAGTGTGCATGACATGCATCATGACTTCTAAGCGGAAGGTATATCTTGCCCAAGTGAAGACACCTTCATCTAAGTGCGAGTCAAGGACTATTTTGATGTTGTACTTTTCGTGTTTGTGTTTGTTCACGTGGATATTTACGCTGTGCGAAATGAGGACTGCGCATGCGAAAATGTGCCAAGACCAAAACAATTCCTAAACCTAACCTGTCAGTATACAACACTAAACTATGTCCTAACCCTAACCGTAAGTATGCAAAACTATGCCCAAACGATGCTCAAACCAAAACTATTCCTAAACTGTCAGTAAAGGCATGTGTATTTTGTTTTTTGAAAAGGCTTGTCCACATCTTCACTTTGGCGTTAAAAGTAAACATGGAAATTTGAAAGAGCGTACAGTAACCCTAAACGTGAAAGTGGTACCTAACCTTGCGTTGTATGATACGCTTCCTCGAGAGACTAGGTGGTAGAGTGTCTGGCCTCTATCTTTTGAAGGAGGAAACCAACGCACACCAGAGGTTTCGAGGGGCAGGTAGCGGGTCCAAGATCAATTTTGTGAAAGAAGATACCGCACACTCTTGTCCATCGTGCTGCAATTTATTAACAAAACAACGTTTCGGCCCGTATGGCCTTTCTCAAGTTTTTTTAGAGTGTCTGGCCTCACCCGTGAGCAGCTCTCTGATCTCCACGTCGGTGGTCTTCCGCAAGAGCCGCACCAGCGCCGGGATGCCGCCGCAGTTCTTGAGGGCGATCTTGTTGTCGTCGTTGGCCTTGCCGTACACCAGGTTCCGGAGGGCCCCGCAAGCCGCGCGGTGCACGTCCGTCATGCGATGGTCCAACAGGTCCACCAGCAGCTGGATGCCACCCTGCCTGCGGATCTGGACGGGGGAAACAGAAATATAGTTAGACTAGGAATATTCAGTCTATGCAGTGGTCTATCAGCCAGGTCCACCAGCAGCTGGATGCCACCCTGCCTGCGGATCTGGACGGGGAAACAGAAATATATGGAGCGGAAAATGACAGTTGAGTTTACAGTAAGAGTGCAAAGAAACAGATCTGCTAGCAGAGTATGATGGACATTAACCTGGTTCTCACGACGGTTGTTACCGTGCGAGCTCAGGAAGTTTAACGAAGATGCACGAAGCACGAAGGGTCTGCGCGAGAGCCAGGCTAGAGGGACATGACTTGACTTGAAAGCTTGGGTTTTGGTTTGGAATATTGAGTTTATCCAGTGGTCTATCAGCCAGGTCTACTGAATCAGGGGGGGGGGGCAAGAAAGCAGGAAGGACAGTGGTTCTCATGTGTAGGCAGATTGTGGACATCAGATTTGAGTTTGGAGGATTTCCTTTAAATAGACGAATAGAGCAAAGAACTCCTTCATCCCCATGGCAATTAACGAATTGAACAAGATGTGGGAGATACATTCTTGACATTATGGACTTTCATATTGTGTTAATGGATGCATTTGACCAGTGGTTTGTATTTATTACGTATTTATTTATTAACTTATATGTCTATTTATTGTGTGTATTTGTTGTACTGTATGTGTTTTTATTGCAGGCCTATATGTTCTTATGCCATTCTGCTGTGCTGTAAGTCAAATTGCCTTTTTAAGGACATTAAAGCTTTCAAGTCAAGTCAAGTTAAATGTGACCAACCAGAAGGATTTTGTTGATAGTGATACGATTATTTTCCGTGGGCATTATTGAACAACCTTCCATCCCCATATATGTACAATATACGTAATGTACACATATTTATCAATGCATCATCTACATAGGTCATCTGTCTCAACATCTAAACATTTTGAGACCGGAGTCTCTACAAGATAAACAGTAATTCAGCCACCAGAAGCACATAGCCTGCATTTTCACAGAACGTTTTTTGAATTCTTTCACTTTATGTTGGAGTATACCACACAGTACTCTGCAAAGGAAAGTGCTGACTTCATTGATTAACACTACATCTGGCATTGTATTGGCTTGGCATTGTGAAGTTTTCAGGGACAAATCTGCAACAATTTCAGATTCAGAAGGCAAAAAATCTATAAGCCAAAGTTGTGTAAGTGCACAGCAGCAGTCTGCATGAAAGGAGCATTCATTCGTCTTTGAGAATGTCCTGTGGTTCAGTTTATTCAAAACAGCAGCCTGGCAATTTCCAACAGAACCGAAGTGCTGTATGTTGCCATGCAGACATGAACTCATGGGCAGAAAAAGGCATTATGGACTGAAAACAGTACATCTTCTTCTGATTAGTCACAGTTACACAATGCTCTCTAAATTACCTCATATCCAAAATATCTTAATTGATGAGAACAAGAAACAGTCTGAGCCATTCCATTTTGTTAGGTGCTGGCTGTGACGAATCATTTTCCCAAAATGGGAGCTTATGTGTTAGCACATCTGCCTCAAAGAGTGATTTTAACCAATGGTGTAGCTGATGCTATCGCTGCCCTGTAATCATGGTGCTGGCCACTAGCTATGCCCCACAAAAGCCTTGTGTTGGTGGCTTATGGGTGTTGATGTGCGTGCGTGCGTGCGTGCGTGCGTGCGTGAGTGCGTGCGTTCGTGCGTGTGATGTGTGTGTATGTGTGTGTGTGTGTGTGTGTGCGCGCGTGTGAGTGTGTGCGTGCATGTGTTCGCACTTGTGTGTGTGTGTGTGTGTGTGTGTGTGTGTGTGTGTGTGTGTACATGTGTTCGCACTTGTGTGT
>NC_085872.1:22932001-22937001 GCF_034702125.1 Engraulis encrasicolus | reverse complement strand
TTTATTCACTTGTTTGTTTGTTTATTTATTTATTACAGGCACTACAGTGGCTATTTGGGTAGTGCGTTTCAACAAAAAGACACAGTAAAGAAATAGTGTCGAGCACTTTCACATTTTACTTTCCCCCCATTTTTCTCTATTCATAGAGCTCTCCTCCTGATGGAGGTTGTGAAAGCCTGCCAATGAATAAAACATGTCCTCAAACGCACTCATATTCCCAAGAAAACTCACAACGCCAAACTCCCCCTCTCTCTCTCTCTCTCTCTCTCTCTCTCTCTCTCTCTCTCTCTCTCTCTCTCTCTCTCTCTCTCTCTCTCTCACATACACACACAAACAAACTCTCAAGTCTCAAGAGAGAGAGAGAGAGAGAGAGAGAGAGAGAGAGAGAGAGAGAGAGAGAGAGAGAGAGAGAGGGCGGGAGAGAGAGAGAGAGAGAGAGAGAGGGCGGGAGAGAGAGAGAGAGAGACATACACACACACACACACACACACACACACACACACACACACACACACACACACACACACACACACACACACACACACACACACACACACACACACACACACACACACACACACACACACACACACACACACACACACACACACTTCCAGGCACACATGCACAAGCACACATACAGCGCGTCCACACGCGCAGGAGTGCACGCACGCTGTTTGCAGAGGATTCATGCATGCATGTGTGTGCGCATAGTGTGCGCTGTAACTGTGTCAGCAACACTGCATTCAAGGGGCTGCAACCTCAAGCCTGGGGTCTGCTTTCTGGCCTGAATGTTCTGCCTTCCTCCAGCCAGAGTCTTTAACGACCCGATTAGGCCAATTAGCCGCCTCCACTGAAGCAGCGACGGCCCTTTTCTTCTGCACCACAGCACTGAAATCACGCTAGCGGACTCCTCCGAGGGAGGCAGAAGACTGAGGGGAAAACAGTTTGTGTTGAACACGTGAGCACATCGCATGAATAATCTTTGACAGATTTGCCACAGTTCTCTTCCCATGGTGTGGCCAGGGGGAGCGGACATTTTTTGACCACGAGGAGGAAGAGTCCACACACCATCGCAGCCAATCACAGCCATTCGTCACCCAGGCCAGTAACAGTCCTCCGTATGTGTGTGTGAGAGGAGTCTGCTGGAATAATTGATTTTAACCGAGAGATAGTCAGTGGCTACGGAGAGTTAGCATGACAAGGGCTGGTCTGGCCCAAAGGCTTTCCTCTGCTAACCTTGACCACACACGTACTGCATGCACACACGAATGTGAGAGCACGGACACACATACACACACACACACACACACACACACACACACACACACACACACACACACACACACACACACACACACACACACACACACACACACCACACTACACAATCACACACACGCACACACACCCAACACTACACTACACCATCACATATCCCAAAGCACTACACAGCAGTGGCGGGAGGAAACATTCCATACGATCCTCCTCCAGCTCTTTCCCTGCGTGTGTGGGATGAGTGTGTCCCGCAGTGGGTAGAGAGGCGATGGAAAAGCCAGTCATCGAAAAGTAATGTAACATTTGTAGGCTGGCTGGCTGGCTGGCTGGCTGCTGCCTTGTTTCCCCTCCTTCCTGACAGGTATTTGTTTCTGCTTTTGTGCTGGCTCAGTCAGGTGTGCCTATCTGACGGCCCACTAGCCAGCGGGCATTAGCACCACAATGGCCAAGCACACACATACACACGTACACATACGTACTACACACAAACATACACAAAGATTCATGCACACACACGTACACACGTACACACAGACACGTGCACACACACATACGTACACATACCCACAAACGTACTGTACACACAGACACGTGCACATACACATACACACACGCACGCACACACGCACACACACACACACACCACACCCCAATCCCTTCACATTCCCCACCTTATCCAGACCATGAGGGTGATATGGCTCTGGTGATTATCCCCAGCGATTCCACACTGCTCAATAGCATTAGACTAGGTAACAATAATAACAACAAGCAAATAATAATAATAATATTAATAATAATAATAGTAATAGTAATAATGATAATAATAATAATAAATTATATAAAAAGGGCTGTACATGATGCATGATGAATGGATGGCTGGCCATGATTACAAAGGGCAAAGGTACAGTAACAGGTGTGTGTGTGTGTGTGTGTGTGTGTGTGTGTGTGTGTGTGTGTGTGTGTGTGTGTGTGTGTGTGTGTGTGTGTGTGTGTGTGTGTGTGTGTGTGTGTGTGTGTGTGTGTGTGTCTGTGTCTGTGTCTGTGTCTGTGTCTGTGTGCGAGCGCCTTTGTGTGTGCCTTTGCATATGCTTTTGTACTTCTATTTGAATGTGTGTTATGTGTGTGCGCATGTGCCCACATGCGTGCATGCAAGAGTGTGCCACTGCGTATTTGCCTTTGTATGAGTGTGTGCGTGTGTGTGTGTGTGAGTGTGTGTGTGTGTGTAGGCGTTTGTGCGTGCAATGTACGCGCGCATGCCTGTGTGTATGTGTATACGCATGTGTCTGCATGCGCGCGTGTGTGTGTATTTGTGGATTTGTCAGTAAATAATGAAAAAGCCAGACAACAAGCGGACTCACACAAGAGACAGCCGCTCTCTCTTGATGAGTCATAACACTCAGACCCAGATGGGCTTTTCCAGACGTGAGAGGCATACAAACAGCCAAGTCATCTCAGCCTCCTCATCTGGTGGAGATGCATACACCTCCTCTCCATCTCGAAAGGAACAGCCACTATCCCCTTCCTGTCAACGGTAAAAAGCCTCTCTCCATTTAGAGTATACTATATATAGTGTTGTTGGTGTTGTTTGAGAGGTGGTGATGTATTACGAGAGACGTGAGTGACATATTAAGCAACTATAAATAGAGTTTTTTTTAAAGTATGCTTTTTTCCCTCTCTATGTTTTGCACAAATATTGAAGTAACGGTAACACTTTACTTAACGGATCGCTAATAAGGTGGTAATTTCATGTTAATTTCATAGTTATTTCAGGGTAATAACTGTTTGTTTTTAGTAGCAACAGCAAAATAACCATCCAGTTTCCAGTGCATTGTGGTGACACCCTGATGACTCGCAGCGCGGTGACACTTTGTTGACACACACACACACACACACACACACACACACACACACACACACACACACACACACACACACACACACACACACACACACACACACACACACACACACACACACACACACACACACACACACACACACACACACACACACACACACACACACACACACAATGCACTGGAAATTGTATGCTGTTGTTACTAAAAATAAACAGTTATTATCCAGAAATAACTATGAAATAACTATGAAATTAACACGAAATTACCACCTTATTAGCGATCCGTAAAGTAAAGTCTTACCGAAGTAACTGTCCTCTAGTTAATCAATCCATAACATACCGTAGCTACATACAGCCATTATTGTGTTCAATAAACTCCCCAAACAAATTTCACACATTAACACGCTGAAAATGGCATCTGTTGTAGGATGGGCAGATAAAGAATAACGCATTGTGATTGACCTGCTGTAGGTTTTAACCAGTAGATTCTCTTTCCAATATTTTTTGGGGGATTTTCCCATTTTATTTAGACAGGACAGTGAAGAGTGGGACAAGAAGCGAGTGGGAGAGAGAGAGACGGGGAAGGATTGGGTCAGGAATTGAACCCGGGTCGACAGCGTAGCAGTCAGGTGCCCAGCCGAATAAACTACGGCTGGGCCACTAGTAGTTTCTTTTGTTTGGAAATGGTGGCGTAGTCCTTATAAACTAGACCTAATGGCCACAGGGGAGTTGCACAGCACAGACGCAATAGCTCCTGGCTGCAAACAGCGACGCCGGGACTTAACGCTGACGTATGGACCACTAGAGCGTTCAATTTGCTTTAATGTCCCATATTTATTTAATGGTCATTCCCGCCTTATGATATCACAATGCATGGGAGGCCATCTCGTTTCATACCACACCACACCATCCCATCTCCTCGCATCCCCTATTTAGAGCAAGACCACTGCAACTTTTTAACGGGTGTCTGTAATTGATAAAATGCTTTTCCACATATTTGATGGGGGCATAAAAATGCCATGATGGTTTGATGTCAGGCGTCCTCTTAACTGGCTGTGCACACAAACTACAATTTTATGTGTGTGTGTGTGTGTGTGTGTGTGTGTGTGTGTGTGTGTGTGTGTGTGTGTGTGTGTGTGTGTGTGTGTGTGTGTGTGTGTGTGTGTGTGTGTGTGTGTGTGTGTGTGTGTGTGTGTGTGGTTTTGTGCATGTGTGTGTGTGTATGTGCATGTGTCTGTGTCTGTGTACTGTATGTGTGTGGAGAGTGTGTTAAGACAGGCTGCTGTGTTATGGGCCCATGAACATGATCTAAAGTCTCTGCGGAGCCACAGGTTAAAGGCTTGCCGGAGCTGTGCAAAGTGACCCCCAGCTGACCTCGCAATGTCGCGCAGTGGGACGTTGGGACAGCACGGCTGACCGTGACTCACGCTCTCGCTCTCGCCCCGCCTCCCCCTCCCCCCCCGTTCTCTCCTGGGCTATCTCCAGCCATCCGCTGAGGGCAAAGGTTGGAAAATGTCACCCTGTCATGTGCTGTGGAACTCAATCATCACCCTGGCTTCCACTCGTAGCAGAGACAGACAAGACACGCTGCATCACCGCGAGCAGCGTGAACAGTGGCACTTTGGACGAGGCCAAATAAGCGTGGAGGTGCCTTCATGTTTACATGACTTAATAAACCCCTAACCGAGTTAATGCCTCTTTTTGGACTAGGTGAGATATGTCATGGCCCTGGGCACACTCTAGTTTATTGCTTATTTGACAGGGACCATGTAGAAGACAGAATCTAGTACCAGAGATAGCTAGAAGCTAGTTTACATCTGTGGTCCCTGGGCAGAAAAGGCTATTAGCTATTGGCTATTAGCCA
>NC_085872.1:22914501-22924501 GCF_034702125.1 Engraulis encrasicolus | reverse complement strand
AAAGCAACACATTCACTCAGACTTCTTTAGATATGATTATTGAGATTTATTGGCTAAACATTTAGTAGTGTGAAGACAACTAGTGGGGCAGAACCACATTAACTCGGTCAGGTCCAATCAGAATCGCCCTCAATCTATCAAAATATATGTGCAATGTTGTGTGTAATGTCCTTGTGTCTTCTTCTGTATTTATGTATGTATGCTACTTGACACCTTAATTTCCCTCGGGATCAATAAATGATACTCTATTCTACTATTCTGCCAATAGGGCAACTGAACTAATAACAGGTGGGATTACAGTACAGCTGGTCCACCTGATTGTAGTTGTTCAAGGCCCCTCCCACCTGCCCACTGCGGGGCGGAGCCTGACAGCCCGATAGATCGCCTAGGGCCAAGGGCTGGTTGCTGTGGTAACTTGCCGGGTATGGATAATTTCCTTCTTGATTGGAGTTCAGCTGCAGAGCACTCTGGGACAAGATGCCTGGTCCTGTAACAGAGAGAGGTACGGGGGTTGAGACAGGCAGCTAGATGAGACGGTGCAGCGCGCCGCTAACTCGATTTTATTCATTCTCACGTCCTCTCTTACGCTCACGCAGTCACTCACTCGCTCAAGAGCGTACTCTACCCCTTTCACTCTCTATTCTCTCTCTCCTCTACTCCCTCTCTTACTCCCCCGCCCGCCACTGCCTCTTTCACTAAAGCCCTCTTCACTGCATGTTTCTCACCCTTTGCTATGATATATTTATTAGCCTCACTCTTGCTCCTGTTACCTGCCCTTCCTGTCCTATCCTCCTGTGAGGGTTATCATCGCATATCTTTATCACGCACTCTAAGTCAACATCTCTGTCTCTGTCTCTGTCTCTATCTCTCTCTAGCTCTCTCTCTCTCTCTCTCTCTCTCTCTCTCTCTCTCTCTCTTTCTCTCTCGCACACTCTGTCTCTCTCTCTCTCTCTCTCTCTCACACACACACTCTCTCTCTCTCTCTCACACACACACACACACACTCTCTCTCTCTCTCTCTCTCTCACACACACACACTCTGTCTCTCTCTCTCTCTCACTCTGTCTCTCTGTCTCTCTCTCTCTCGCCCCCTCTCATTCTGTCTTTTCCAGCTAAGAGTGAAGAGCTGGCGAGGTCATGCATAATTTAGCAGCCAAAGTGGAGCATCTCTGAACACTCACTGTAGAATGGGGTCAGCAGGAGATGAACCCAGAAACAGTTTGGGATGAGGAAAAAAAACAGACAGGCATAGCACAGGTCAACCCCCCCTCAACCTCTCTACAGCAGGGAGCCTACTGTGGCAGTGTCTGGGCCCTTCTCGAAACCTAGGACAGTGTCCTTCCAAGTCTATCAGCCTAACTAGGAACACCCAGTGATTAGATACTCTTTATTAGTCACATCCAGTGATACGATATTCTGTAGAGTTCACCAAAGAGTATCCAATCACTGGGCGTGACTAATTAGGCTGATACACTTGGAAGGACACTGTCCTAGGTTTTGAGAAAGGCCCATCTGTGTCTTCATTAGAAGCCATTTTTTGAAATGATGGTATGTCGTCGGTGCGGTGGCACCCAATGCCAGCAGCAGTGGCTACTCTGGCTTAATAATGCATGCTCCGCGTGTCCAAAGCGCTCAGCGAGGGCGGTCGTGAGTGATAGTGAAACCAGAGATTCTTTAAGTATATAGAGATATGCCAACATAATAGGTTTCTATGGGCACCTAACATGACCAGGTTCCGGTCTGCCTAAAGGAGCGTGTCATAATGCTCCTAGAATGAATAGAACAGTCCTTAGGTCTGCCTAGGTCTGCCTAAAGGGGGATTTCCCCCCCTCCCCCTTGCGACAATAGAACCCGGAAACAATGGGCCAATGGAACCTCTCTCTTATCTACTCTCTCTGGTGAAACGACACCTGGTTGCGGCGTGAGTTGAGGAGGAAGAAGGGGCCTGTGTCCAGGTGACCTAATTCTGTAGCACGGCCACTTGGTGGTCGTCAGCCAGCAGCTGTCCCTCTCCGCATGTCTGGGAGACGACCTTCCTTTGTCTACCCTCGCACCTCCTCCTCCTCCTCCTCCTCCTCCTCCTCCTACTCCTCCTCCTCAGGCGCTCCGAGAAGCTGCAGAATTAGCAGACTCTCAATGACCCGTTGAGTTGTTTTTGGTCCTATTATCCACACTAAGGTCTCTAAGGTAAGGGAAAGAGTTCAATTGCAAAAGGAAAGAATAGCGAGCGCTCTAAGGGAAAGAGTGTTGGACCTATACTTAAATCTAAGTGAAATGGCGTGGAGAGAAAAGAGAGAGAGAAAAGAGAGAGAGAGAAGAGAGCCTTCTATCTGAAAACATTTACTGACTCTTTTCATGAATACATAATCATTGTAATGCTGCCGTCTCGGAAGAGCTGACTGAGATATATCTCTGACACAGAAATGGGGTCCATTTGCAGCACACACACACCGCCGTCGGATGGAGTAGGCCTTGAGAAAATATCCCCGTCATGGTGGTTGGTCGCTGAGTGTGTCATATAAATGCATAGTGTGTGTGTGTGTGTGTGTGTGTGTGTGTGTGTGTGTGTGTGTGTGTGTGTGTGTGTGTGTGTGTGTGTGTGTGTGTGTGTGTGTGTGTGTGTGTGTGTGTGTGTCTGTGTGTACATCAGTGTGTGTGTGTGTACATCCATGTGTCTGTGTGTGCGTGTGTGTGTGTGTGTGTGTGTTTGTGTGTACATCCGTGTGTGTGTGTGTGTGTGTGTGTGTGTGTGTGTGTGTGTGTGTGTGTGTGTGTGTGTGTGTGTGTGTATGCCATCCCTATGCTCCTAGACCTGCATTTCAGATCAGAGGAGCTAAATATTTCATTAAGCTGCTATTTTTACCGCGCGCGGCTGAGGAAAAGAGCAGCCCTGCTGTATCAAAAACATCAAAAGGCTTTAAAGTGTTCATTACTGTTGTAGTCTCGAAATACAATCAGGACTAAAAGACTTCACGAAAAACCCCAAATTAGCCATTTACGGCTAATCTGCTTGGGAAATCGATTGGCAATCGACCAAGTTAATATATACACAAACAAATGCTGACGCACACGGCGGGTAAAAAAAAAAACAGACATGGACACCGAGAGCAAAAGGCAAAAAAAAAAGCTGTGGTAGTCAGTCCCTGATAAAAGACCTTAGGACAGACCTACATTCAGTCATGACCTGCATGTCAGCCATACCTTCAGTAGCCTTTTCACAGTTTTTTCGGCGCAATTATGCTCAGAAAAATGAAGCACCACGAGCTCAGAGCCTTTTGGATCACGTAAGCGCCCCTTTCTGTCAAGATCCTTTCATTTTCACAGCGAAGATGAACGTGATTTCCTTTTTGCTCTGAGAAACAGCTTGACATTTCATTTCCATCTTCTTTTGAACCTATGCTATACCCTTTCCTCCTTCACACACACAAAAAAAACTCCAAGCAAGTAGTCATTACCTGAGAGAAGGAGCACTACTCCACAGAGCACACAACAGCCTGAGAGAGGAACAACGGAGAGGATGACGCCCCAACCTCACTGTGTCAGTCAAGGCTGGACTAGGACCAGAAAATGGCCCGGGCATGTTTGGCATAGGTCAGCCCCTAACACAGACACAGGCCAATACCTGAGCGAGCCTGATGACGCACTGAGGCGAAACGCGTTGTTCGCTCTAATAAAACGAGCATAAAGTCAAGAATGTGTGCGGTAGACTTCTTTCTTTTATAGTATTGAACATCCCTGCATCCACCAGCACCTAGGAGCTGTGCATGGAACTTTGAACTGTTGAACAGACACAGGCCACTTTCATACTACATGTTGACTGGCTGAATCCACTGTCTATATTGACGATGGACCAATGGGGCTACCCCTCTAATTTGTGAGCCAATTTCTTGGAAAACAAACACAACCACAACAGCAGTAGTTGGCCCCTGACCCTGAGGACTGGCGGCCCACCGGGAAAATGCCCTGTATGCCAGATCTCTGGAGGGCCACACCCCAGCCAGCTGAACACAGGAAATTGA
Organism: Engraulis encrasicolus; assembly: GCF_034702125.1. Lineage (NCBI taxonomy): Eukaryota > Metazoa > Chordata > Actinopteri > Clupeiformes > Engraulidae > Engraulis > Engraulis encrasicolus. Next base: position 22,920,482 of record NC_085872.1, on the reverse strand, counting down.
AATGCAAACGCGTCCTCAGTTTGATGAAGAGAGGGCTAAGTGAACACCTGCGCGTCTCTGCAGCAGCAGTTAGCAGCGAGCACTTTCAAATTGTGCACTATTCACTCGCTCCCTCAGTGGTTTCATTTCTTTTAAGAACAGTCTCTGTCAGCTTAAGTGATTACAGTGGCTTAAGTGATTCAAATCAGTGGCTCAGCGTGATTCTGTTGTCTACCGTCATCACTCACGCTGTAAAATACTGGGGTTAATTTTCGGAGGCTAATATCCCAAGCCTTGTTCTCGGCTGGCTGCAGGGCTAATGATTACAAGGCAAGAGGAGAGAGCAGCACAGCACAGCACAGCACAGCTCGGCGGTAGGCCCTGGCGGATTGGACTTTATATACTTACGTTCTCCAGCAGAGAGTTCCTGTGCGTCCAGAATCCCAGACTCTTGAAGGGACCTGATGCAGGAATCCACCAGTTCCAGACCAGTTGTCAGCTCCTCCTCTATGTCCTGTCCGTCTGTGAAAGGACATGAGAATAAAATAAGTCAAAAGGACACCGGCACATGCAGTACACACATGCAAACACAGACATACTTGCAGGCATACTCACCCAGTCACTCAACACACGCACAAATGCACGAACACACGCACGCACGAATGCACAATGAATGCACGCACGCACGCACGAATGCACGCACGAACGAATGCACACACGCACGCATGCACGCACGCACGAATGCACGCACACACACCTTTGGATAGACCCGCCAACCTTTTAAATGAAAGATAAGTGATTCCTAGCACCAATCTACTGCACCAGCACACACACACACACACACACACACACATAATTATCAGGCAGAGCTGATGGCGAGGGAAGAAAAAAAAACACACTCAGGAAAGGGGGAGGAGGAGGCGGAGGAGGTGGTGGAGGAGGAGGTGGAGGTGTGTGACTGTGGTGGCGATGATTGCTGTAGCAACCTTTTCCCAGCTACGCTACGTCGCCATGGCTGCAGCAGCGCACCGACTTGCCTGGCAGTGGTGGACGCTGGAGGCAATACTGATCATGGCCAACGCTGGCAAGGGATCAGGCCCTTTCACAAACGTTGTTTAGGACCAATTAACCTCTGTGTAGGCCAACACACAACCAGCACACCGGACAGACCCCCAGGGCTGGTGGCAGGACATGAACACCCCCGTAGAGCTAGCCAGTGGCCATTTACCGTAATTAGGCCTCATACCATTTCCTCCTTTTTGAAAATTTGACTCTGACAGACACCTTCATTTCCTTCAGAATTAATAAATGTTACTCTACTCTACTCTACTCTACTCTACTCTACTCTACTCTAGCATTAAACTACTGGGCACCTATTCACATCTCATATCCCAATGCAATATCAATGGGTGTTTGCATCCTTGTTTGCATCCAAAGGTGGCTGGTGTAGCTGTAGCCTTTTTGTGTGATTTTGAAAAAAATCCGTCTATCCAGAGCCCGGTGTATTGCAAGCAATGAGAAACACTGTGCTGTGGTCAGTTGGTGGGAGAGTCAGACTATAGTCATACTGCACTCCACTCAATACCACTCACTGGAATGTGACAACACCCAAAACCTCTGCTAAGATCAAATGCTGGCTAGCCAGGTGAAGATGAAAGTATGATTAAAAGAGACAAACATTAAATTCATTGAATTCATTTTTATTTTTTATTTAAAAACTCTGCTTCTCCGCCTAATATGAATGTCTGTCATTTGAGGGTACTGGTAGTGGGTGAACCGAACTATTTGCAATGTAGCGACGATGAAGTAACGTACCTTGATTGTTCCTGCGAAACTTCTCATCTGCCGAACTGCAAATAAAGACACAAAAAAATAATGCTGTCAGTAAAAAAAAAACCATACATATGTATAACAAACATATAAATGTATTTCTTATTGAACTGTGTACTGTATTGTCTCTTGTGGGCCTTGAGCCTGTAATAGAGTTTATACATGACAAGAACTAGATAAAAATGAGTTGCACAGAGGAGATGGCCGGGTGATGTAAGAGGATGGCAGAGGACAGTAGGGAGTGTGACAGGCTGGGTGCAGTGTGGCTGCATGGTGTACGCCACATGACTGCAGGGGTCTCTCTCTCCAGCACTGTGTCATCTGTCGGAGGCCCGGCCAGCACTGTGAGCACAGGAGTCTTCATCCATCAGGGTTCGCGCACGCACGCACGCACGCACGCACACACACACACACAGTCCCACCTTAATATCTTTTTGGGGCCCTATAATTGACTTCCATTCATATTAACCCTAACAATAGCTTAAGAACTGTGCCCAAACCAAAACAATCTCTAACCTTAACCTGTCAGTGAAGAAATGTTTTTACACTTTTACTTTTACATGTAGCAACAAAACTACCCCAGCAAAAGGGGTCAAAACAAGTGGGGTCCAGGATTTGGGCCCCACATGAAGCGAGTGCCCCACCTTGTTGGTGTGCTCCAATAGCAGTGGCCTCACAAAGGTACACACACACACACACACACACACACACACACACACACACACACACACACACACACACACACACACACACACACACACACACACACACACACACACACACACACACACGCACAGACAGAACAACAAAATCACCCCAAGCACCACTACTGAAGCACCCCAGTAGGCCTCTTGGTGAGCTTAAACCATATGGTCAATATTCATTCGTTACAACAGGGCAATTCAACCGGGCATATCCTCATGCAACTTCCCTCTCATTCAGGCCATCGTATGCACCATGGTGGGAGGACGAAATGACACAGAGCACAGTTGAGGCTGAGGACAGAATGGTTTGCTCCAGCGATTTATATAATGGTTATTGTTCCCCGTCAAACAAAATGCGTCGTATGGTCAATCTGTGACAACCCCCCCATCCCCCCCCCCCCCCCCACCACACACACACACACACACACACACCATCTTCCTTCTTTTTCTTTGCGAGTTGAAAGGGCATTTCTGCATTTGAATAGTGCGACCAGTGAGCCGAAGAGTCAAGGAGCAGCCTAAAGGATCTGGAGTCAAGGCTGATAAAGCAACATTTGTTCCTAAGTGGAAAATGGCCATATTAATTATACGATTTAATCCAAGGATTAAACTGTGTCTGGGAAGCCGTCCCACCCAGCAAAAAAACATTTCATCTCCAACAATTAGAGACCTATTAGAGATGTGTGCCTGCTTCAGTTCCAAGTTTATCGTACAACTACAGTAAGCGGTGCCAAATCAAACACAAATGTAGATTGATACGATACCAAAATCAAGCAGTTCTGTAGCATTTTGGAGACTTTCCATAAAGCAAATCAAGGCGATTGCCTATGGCCATGGGGGCCCCAATGGTCACACCCGTAGCGGTAAAAACACAAAAAAATAGGCTTGATCTTTATTTGTCACTTATGTAAAGTAATCGAAGATAGACACAAAACACTAAAATACCACCAAAACACAGAATTGTAATATAATATATATATATATATTTAATATAATATAATGTAAAATAAATATAATATAATATGTAATATAATATAATGTCTATAATGACTTTTGAGGGCCCCATGTTTATTGCCTAGGGCCCCTAAATGGCTAGATCCGCCCCTGGCAATGAGATGGCTATATAGAGCAGGGACATGAGATATGGCATAATATTAGAAATATACAGCAAACAATAATATCGGATTACATTACGCATTCATTATACTTAAAATTAAGATGTCCCATTTAGGCAGCAATTGTCAGTCTTTCTTTTGCCCACATGCTCTGTATTTTGTCAGGCTTTACACACCAGTTGAACAGTAATGAAGACACCAAGGTAGTCTGTGGCATGTGTCACTTGATACCGTCATACTGGAGCTCGGCCAGCCACTATAGCCGGTACTATACTCTCTAACCACGTTCGATTGCAGCTTAAATGACCATCATGTCCCGTTACAGTCGCATGAATGGAGCGTGTCCACCTATCTGTCATCAAACTCAAACGTCAGGAATCGTCACTGTTGTATCGCAGATCCTTATTAAATCACAGAGTCAAAAAGAACACACAGCAGCAGTTACGCCATGATTTAAAGTGGAAATGGCATACGCCTCTAAAGTCTTTGTCGTCCTACGGTGAATCAAAATGAACTCATCTTCATTCCACTGCAGACGGATAGCGAGCGTCAGAGAAATTGAGAGTTTCTGTGGAATATCAATTCTTGACTGCAGAAAAAAAAACGCACCTCATGGAATGCAGAAGCACCAGGCACTCTTACAAGTCTTTACATAGTCATTCATCGCTCCCTATGCTACAAAGCAACAGCTGTTAAGTCACTGCATTGACTCTCTCTCTCTCCTCTCTCTCTCTGCTTTCATTCCCACTTTTTCTCTAACTCTCGACCTCCTGGCTTGCTATTCCCTGTGTGTGTGTGTGTGTGTGTGTGTGTGTGTGTGTGTGTGTGTGTGTGTGTGTGTGTGTGTGTGTGTGTGTGTGTGTGTGTGTGTGTGTGTGTGTGTGTGTGTGTGTGTGTAGACTACTATTGCATGGCTGTCCGTGTCCTGCATGGGGGTGACGAATTACCGTAGGAAACAAAACGCCACATGCTAATAGGGCCAGTGCTCTTCTCTCCAGAGGCCCTATTCATCACCTATTTTCCAGGGCACAATGGGCGAGACAGGCCCCTCATCGGCCTCACATGGAGGGACAGCACCCCATTGCTGGAGGTGGCTCTCTGACTAAGCAACAAGCCCAGGCAGCCAAGTGAGGCAGCGTGGCTGTAAAAGAATCATTAGCAGATTGTACCCATTTCCAGTCAGCGACTGCCTTGCCCACAACCACACACGCATGTACACACGCGCACACACACCAACGCACACACACACGCACGCACGCATGCGCGCACATATGCACGCATGCACACACGCATGCACACACACACACACACACAAACAACCCCCCCTTTTTGCGAACACACACAAACACAAACACACGCACACAGACACACACAGACACACACAGACACACACACACACACACACACACACACGCACACACACACACACGCTAACTATGTCATGGTGGCCGAGCTCGAGAGACAAATTTGGTGTGATTACAAAAACGCAGATCGGAAAGCGCTCCGGAATCCACTTCAAATTGCAGTGCGGTGAGCTGAGCTCGCAGCCATAATGATACGACGTGAACCTCCGACGTGATGCAAAAATAAAACACAAACGTCCACACAGCTTCATAATCGTCCCACCCCTGCTGGTCTGGGTGCGGCACCGATTCTGGTTTATTGAGGTTCGCAAGTTTCCCGCGCAAAACCACAGACACAACTGAATCGAAGCCAGCTCTGATGATTGTGTTTTGTTGGTTTGTTGCTTTTGTAATGACAGTGGACTTTGGTAAAAGTGATTCCCTGTCGATTTCTAAATGGATAATGAACTCCTAAAAGAACGGCATGACAGCTGGGGCAGACTAAACGGTTTTCCGTCGCTCGGTCACTCTGTGGTCAACAGTTAATCGCTCCTCTTTAAACAGACGTCTTAATAAATCACATCATCAGACCAACAAAGCACAACAAAACAAAACAAGCCATCCATCTGCTTCCGGTTCTCTTTGTTTAGACGCTCTCTTCCAAAAACAGCCAAAAACACAGAACACAGAACATGTGCACATTCTCCCATGCTTCATGCCCCCCTCGTGGTTCTACCAGAGATTCTTTAAGTAGAGATATGCCAATGTAATAGGTTGCTATGGGCACCTAACATGAACAGGTTCCGGTCTGCCTAAAGGGGCGTGTCATAATACTCCTAGCATTGAATAGAACAGTCCTTAGGTCTGCCTAAAGGGGGATTTCCCCCCTCCCTCTTCCAATAATAGAACCCGGATAGAATAAAACAATGGGCCTATGGAACCCCTCTCTCTCTACTCTCTCTGGTTCTACTGCCAGGCTCAGTGCACGGAGCAGCAGCCTGTGGGACAGG
>NC_085872.1:22777001-22912001 GCF_034702125.1 Engraulis encrasicolus | reverse complement strand
GAGGAGAGAGAGAGAGAGAGAGAGAGAGAGAGAGAGAGAGAGAGAGAGAGAGAGAGAGAGAGAGAGAGAGAGAGAGAGAATGTGAGACAGAAACACAAAAAAGGATGGAGAGAGAGAGAAAAAAAGAGAGATATGCATGTTGTCGAATCTGCCTAAAGTAAGCTTACACACCGTATTACTTCACAAATTCACATTTGCATCTGCTTACTACTAACACCATTCTGTTTGTAGAATACCCTTCTTCCCTGAACAATTAGACAAGACAATTTAACCCATCTGAGATATGGCTTTGAAATGTCATTTATATCATCTTTAAGTTTATGCTTATGGTACAGCTCCTGTTAGTAAGATAGCAAAGACATCCAAGTAATGCACTAAACACAGATCTGTGGGCTAAGTCAGTCATATTATATAGGCTTGTTGTCAAACTACCAAGAACAATAAACATAATGATAATGCCAAGACATACATGGTTTCTACATTTTTGCTTTCTCCTGGCTGTGCGACGCTAGCTGCGCACAACTCAATCTCTGATTTTGGAAACCGCTGTCGGTCAAAAAATTAGCTCACGTGGTTGGCTGCCAATGTCTTGCCCCCTCTCACAACATTGTGTTTATAAACACGGTGAACCCATGTATAGGCTGCTGAATTCGCATGCTGTCAAACCTTTATTCTAAAGAGCTGTACTGTTGTTTGTCATCGCATGGCTTTGGCTTGATTCCTCCACCTTAACACTGAATCTTGTAGGTTACTAGAATCCACACAGAGTATTGCAAGCCAGGCAACTTATCAGAACATTTTGCACCTTGTTTGGTTCACTGCGTACTTTATTGAATGCTGCTCGTCTTCTCTCCCCAGGTAATGTTTCTTGTATGCAAATGGATGATATGTTTGATCTGCTTTACAGTATGTACGAATGCATGCAAGTGCGTGTTACATCTTAAATCTCTCATGCAATGTAGGCCTACTTTCTCTACTTGTGTATGCTGCTAGGCACCACAACTTCTTCTGAGATCTTTGTATTACACAGCACGCTTTAGACTAGTGTTTCTCAGCGTTCAAAATAAGATTGAGAATCAGTGCTTTAGACAAACGCTTAAGTCATGCTTAAAGAGAACCAGAAAGCAGCACAGACATGGGGGTTATTGGACAAAGACTTGACCAGCTAACCTGCCTGAAGGTTATAATTTGAAGTTGTCATAATGTCCCTCACAGAGGGGTCTTGTGGGTTTGCTGTCCCTGTAGTCAAAGGCCTGTTATACTGATAGTAGATTTAACGGTCCAGCGACGAAATCTGTTTTCTGGAACACACCGATGTAGAGGAAAGTTGTAGCACTGCCAATTTGCCATTAGCATTACATACCCCACTGGCTCCCTTCGTTTAGCGGTAGCGGTAGCCTACTGTGACCAGCAAGCAGGTATGCACATGTAAGTGATACTCCAGCTGGCATATTTGTACACCTGTTAGTGCCCTTTTATGTTTTTTTTTCTTTTTTCTGGTGTTGTTTTTATTCTGCTGCTCGGCTAATGTTATCACTAGCAACAAACACAGCAAAAGGTAAGAGTGTAGTTTTCTTGTGAGTGCAGAATGGCATAGGTGATATGTGCCATTGTGGTTGAAAGTAACAATATTGCTTGCTTCTTCCTTATTTCTAAAGCTTGATTGTTCTCTGCCAACAAAATATCTCCATACCTGCAAAAACATCTCCAGCTACAGTCACGACATCACATAGCCTTATCATAAAACCTCCACAGAGTGCAAAAATACATGTATTTTTGCCATAATGGAAATAACTGAAAAGAAAATGCCTACCACTTGGGTCGACTACTTTTTATCTAATCCCACAAATATGGCACAGTGTACTATACTGTGGAATTGGGACACATAAACAAAAAGAACATTACTTGTTTTAGGTCTTTGAAGTGAGAGTAGAGTAGAGTGCTTTTATTGTCACTATAAATATAGTGAGATTATGTTTAGTAGCAACCCACAAATGCCCACAAAATAAAAGATATATTAACAGTAAATAAATAATATATAAAAATCCATAAAAATCCATGTGCATCTCACAGTATCGATAGTCCTGAAGTATTGAGGGGGGCAGGTGACGTATTGAGTTCAAAAGTCTAATGGCAGAAGGATAAAAACTGTCCTTCATTCTCGTAGTGCGGACACACAGAGTCCTAAAGCGCCTGCCAGATGGTAGCATGGTGAAGAGCCTGTGACCAGGGTGTGTGTGATCTTTAAGGATGTTTAATGCTCTGTTTGTGCAGCGTGTATGGTGGATCTCCTCAAGTGTGGGTAGTTGGCATCCAATGATTCTCTCTGCTGTTTTAATGATGCGCTGTAACATCTTGTTGTCGTGTGTGCAGCTGGTGTACCAAGATGTAATGCTGTATGTATGTGTGAAAGTCTGAAAAAAACATGAACGCCGAGATCGAAATGAAAGTGAAAAAGAAAAGGAGGACACTACTATAACAGAAGGGCCAACAACTGTATCGTGGGTGCTGATGTGGATGCTGATGGTGCTAGTGGTGGTGAGAGTGACAGTGATAGTGGTGGTGACAAGTAAAGGTGCGGAAGAGTATACCGACTACGATGGTAAAAACTGACCAACAGGGTAAAGGCAGAGATTCTTCATATATATATATATATAGGTGAATTAAGCCACTGAGAACTTGTGGTTTCGCTGGGAGAGGGTCGCTATGCTTTGTAGGCCTACAAATATAATTGTATCCATTGCAGGCCAAGTCGGGTTTGCCACCGGGTCAGCATTGTTTAAGCGTAAAACTTCCAAGTTGAACAACAACAGTTAGAAGCATAAAACCTGTGGGGACTAGGGATCGATAGGCAAGACAGACAGATGTGTGTGAGAGAGACTTGGCTCAGCCAGGACACAATTAGCCTGCTGCTTTATAGTTAGGGTACTTAACGTTTTCCCTGCCAACATTCAGTGTAATTAATGAGGAACCTTGCAGTCTTTCCCTGAGTCAGACAGAGCGCCAGGTTGCCCTACTTGGCAACAAAGATCAGCGATCGCTACACTACATCCAGGGGCATCTTTCAGGATTAAGTTTACGAATCACAGACTAGGCCGGCCGGGGGTTGTTCAGACAGCTGCCCATGTGATGTCAGTCACTGTGTCAGCCTGAGATGGAGAGAGAAGGAATTAAACGCTTCAACTAAAGAGCAGAACAGGGAGATGGCAAGTGGATGAGAACAGTATAGAGTGAGAGACACGAGAAGAAGAGAAAGACAGGGAGGGAGGGACAATGAGCGAGGAGGAAAAGAGAGAATGGAGAGGTGAGAGAGAGAGAGAGAGAGAGAGAGAGAGAGAGAGAGAGAGAGAGGCTTTCATCTCCTCTTAAGCCTGACAGATTGGCTGCAAAATCAATACGCTCAGCCCTCTTCTTACTGTACTGGGAGACAGTTTGTATGAGTCAGCCAGTCCACCAGACAACCTTAATAAGCCTAATATCCTGTCGAATCAGAGAGGGGGGCTGTCTTGAGTACACACACCCAGGGGTACGCAAGCAAGCGAGGTGGCTTTTAAGGCCCTTATTGCTCACCGCCTCCACTCAGGGCTGCGAGCAGGGTTGCCAGATGAGGGTGATGATTACCAGCCCCAAAAACTGCATAAAACCTGTCTGGAAGCACTAAATCCCGCCCAATATGCACTTAATTCTATTGATTTCTATGGCCATAAATTTGGATTAAAAAACTGCCATTTTTACCAGCAGACGACCGTCCCAAACAGCCCATTTGGGCGGGAAACAGCCCAATCTGGCAACACTGGCTGCGAGGTTTGGCAGTCTTTAACCCTGTCACTCCGCCAGATCAATAGCAGCACAGTGTACAGTACACTGTGCATTCGCTGGGACTGGAGGGTGTCATTTACAACAAAGGCAATATCACGAGGAACAGAAATAACTTGATTTATATGTGGGTGCGCATGCGTACGTGGGTCTGCATACTGATGAATATATCAACTGTGTGCTTGCACCCCCCCCCCCCCCCTTGGTTTTATTTTATGCTACCCATGTGTCTGCAGCATGCATCCAGCAGTCAAAATGTACCTCTTTACCTTAAAGTGCCCTCTAAAAACTGCCTTTCCTCTATTACTTTATACATGTAGGGTCATTTTTTATGTTGGGTCTTGAGATTTTTACAGTCTGTAACGCTATTTCATGTCACAGCGCTTTAGAAAAACCTTCAAACGCCCTTCTACAGTATAGTCCCCTCACTGTGGCTGCATCAGCATTGAGGATACAAAGCCTCCATTTGCAACACATTGATTTCAGCGCAATTCATAAACAGTGATTTGGCATCGGCTCATTGGGTAATGTTTCATAGTGATAAAGGGATAAAGCATTTCTCTGTGGGGTAGGACAAACAGACTTTTTTTTTTGTTCAATCTCTCTCCGAGATACAACCCATGAGAGTAAATGGCAGGTGACCAACACCAGAGAGAGAGCTGACACTTTAATTCACCTCTGTACGGGCCATTCACAGACATCTACAAAGCACAGTCAGAAGGAGAAAGGGAGGAGGGGGGGAAAAAGGGAAAAAGAGACAGAAACTAAAACCCTCGGAGTCAAATGTCTCTCTTCAGTCTGCAAGGGCAACAGTGGATAGTGGCACATTCAAATCTTTGCCCGTAGCCTGCGGAACAATACAGTATGGACGGACCCCGTGGGAGGCCGGGCAGACTAATCTGGCAGAGAAACAGTCGAACAGCTTTGGCTTAATTCTCCCTTGCTGTGCTCGGCAGACAGCGTTTAGCGCGACAACCCTTCACAACAGGAAGAGGCTCCGAGGAGACGGTTCGCATTTAACACTCGCGACCGCCAGTCAGCGAAGCCGCCCGGAGCAGCAGATGTTTGGGCCGGGTTAGGCATCCTGGTAGTACGGGCAATAACAGCACACATCCGCAGACATGGCAGACGTGTGCTGCTTACCACGTGCTCCGTGCATGTCGAAGCAGTCACAGTCACAGTCACAGCCACTGTCATAGCCAAGCCAGGCTGAGATGCAAGACAGTCTGTTATCTTCTGCTTCAAGAGACTAAGATGGAGAGCAAGCTCTACTGTACATCAGCATCTTTTTCCATGAAGCTGTGATTTTTTTAATAGTGGCATCAGATAACACATTCTGTACATTTAGTTGCTCTCAGGGAAATTCAAATTGCTAAAATAGTCTGAGTAATGTTTTAAAAACATTGTATGCACCTTAGTGTTACAGTTTTTGTGATCAGACTATTTGTGCCAGATAATGTGATTCTTTCGAGGTATTCTTCCATAGCCTGATTATCATCGACTTTCAAATCTCTTCGAGACTTGGTCTGACCAAGAGCATAACAATTAACATTTCCCAAATGTCATGGTTGACCCGCTTCCCTTGGTTTGCTAATGGTTGATTGCGTCCCGACAAAGTGGGAGGAGTTCCCATTTTTTTGGGAGCTCAGAAAGTACTTGCATTGCTCTTGACCTGACTAGTTGCGACACTGAAAGTGTTGCGTCACTAAGAGGGCATGGCCTGGCTAATTCTTCCATACATATGCAAACATTGTTTGAAAATATCCTCTTCCGAGCAAAGCCTCATATTTCTTCTATAATTATTTGTACAACGATTTTTAAATCCTACACTAGAGTGAAATGGAGGTGATTTTGGAGAGGAGAAACTCAGGGAGCCAAGCCTATCTCTCAAATCGACCTTGGGTTTTCAGACAATGAAGGCATCAATGTCCAAGAGAAATGAAAAAAGCTAATGGGCCGACTGCAGCCCCTGAAGGTGTTGATATGATGCCCTGGGATCATCGGTGAAGGCTGGTTGGCTGACTCAGGCAGAGACTGAGGATGGTGTGCGTGTGCGTGTGCGTGTGCGTGTGTGTGTGCGTCCGTGTCTGTGTGTGTGTGTGTGTGTGTGTGTGTGTGTGTGTGTGTGTGTGTGTCTGTGTGTGTGTCTATGTGTGTGTGTGTGTGTGTGTGTGTACGTGTGCACGTATGCATGTGTGTGTGTGTGTGTGTGTGTGTGTGTGTGTGTGTGTGTGTGTGTGTGTGTGTGTGTGTGTGTGTGTGTGTGTGTGTGTGTGTGTGTGTGTGTATGCATGGGTGTGTGTGCGTGCGTGTGTATGCATGGAGGTGTGTGCGTGTTTGTGGGTGGTGGGTGGCTGCTAACTGCTGGAAGCCACAGCCACAGTAAGCCCTCTGCAACCACCCACGCCCACAGGGATGGCGGTTGGACAGAGCACAATCTTACAAGCACACAGCAGACAGGTGGAGAGAAGAAAACACTCATAAGTGCACACCAAGAAATCTCTTTACTCAGGTTGGCGTGTGTGATTACACAGGAGAGGCAGTGAGTAGCATTCAGACTGGGTATTGCTACTGAGGGATGTAATACTGAATACTAAGTTACATATATTATTAGCACAGCCTGTAGCCCCTTAATGCACGCCGTACCTCCTGTGGCACGCTGTAATAGACATTAAAAGTTAACTACTATAGTACTACACTACTATGACTTAACAAATACATTATGACTTGGTCATTGCCTTTCTGGTAACAGATCATTTATAATGCCGTGTCTTAAGGTCTTAAAGTTAAATGTAGTATTTAGTAATCATTTTATGATCAGTAAAAGGCATATTATGATCAAATATGCCTTAACAAATACATTATGACTTGGTCATTGCCTTTCTGGTAACAGATCATTTATAATGCCGTGTCTTAAGGTCTTAAAGTTAAATGTAGTATTTAGTAATCATTTTATGATCAGTAATATGACCAATGATGTCCATACCTTCAACAGTATATATTATGCACATCATTTTTACTAGTCTACGGATGCCTAATGCTTTCCCAATGTTTCTGAAATACCATATTGGGAATTCTCTCAGAGAGAGTGACATTTTCAAGTTCAGATGCCCTCTCTGACCTGTGCAGTTTGAGGGTGGGGCTAGTAGCTGTTGTGTTAGAGCAGCAGTTCCCAAACTTTTCCCCCTGCGCACCCCCTTGTACATTTCAGTGTGGTTCGATCACCCCCTAAGCGTATATTTTGATGTGCTGATGGCCACGCAAGTATGATTCACTGTGCATTCACAGCACATTATGCACAGTTGTTTTGGGGAAACCTCTTTTCCAATAAAAACTCACATATCCACTATTGCTCTATTTAGCTCGCACACCCCCAAGCACGCACCACAGTTTGGGAAACCCTGTGTTAGAGGCTCGAACATACGCTACAGTGCCGCACAAAATGTCTCTGGGGACGGTTGACCTGCTCTGACTCATTAAGATGCAAGGACCCCCTCCACTGACTGCACTAACCCACGCCACACACACTTGGCTTTCATTCAGCAGCAACACCCCTGCCGCCACCCCCCATCGACACACATGCATGCACACATGCAGGCAGGCAGGCAGGCAGGCAGGCAGGCAGGCAGGCACGCACGCACGCACGCACGCACGCACGCACGCACGCACGCACGCACGCACGCACGCACGCACGCACGCACGCACACACGCACGCACACACGCACGCACACACGCACACACACACACACACACACACACACACTTTTGATTGTTGAGGGCCTACAGTAGGGAGGGGTGTTGGTGTTGAGCATTGCATTGTACTGGGCTCTGGGACTGAGAGGAGCACATTCCCCCACATGCCCGTCCGCCAGCCTGGAATTACCAGGAGCAGAGGGGGTCACAGGGGTTACTTATGTCTGATTGGCAGGGAAGCTTTAGTATTGGTAGCCTACTACACCAGACACACCAATCGCATCTAGGGCTGGGCTATATGGAAAAAAACAATATCACGATATGGATTACTTTATATCACGATAACGATATATATCACGATATAACGCAATTACATACGTTTTCAGTTATTCTCTTTATTTGCTCTTTATTTTTTCATGTCGCAAAACTTCTTTAATTTCTTTAAAATGGATCTTTTTATTCTTATTTGTACAGTTACATTAACTTATAGTGTGTATTATGACAACATGAAATGTAATTAAATGCTATTCAATTGTATAACATTGATAAAATTACTATCACGATATAAACGATATAGGAGAAAGGTCACGATATACACTTATATATATATATATATATCGTCATATTGCCCAGCCCTAATCGCAACCATTAGATAGCAAGTGCCACACCAGTTGTACTGTCCATCCCCAGCTCAGTGTCATGCTGTGAGCCTCAGCATGTTCGAAAATGTGTCGCCCTGAGATGCTTTGTGTTGTGTTCAGTCAGTCGCAGTTTATATTTGGAAACTTTTGCCTGGAATGCCTTCAACTAGACTAGAATACTTATAAAAAATAGAGCGTATTCATTGTTACTGATAGCTGTGAAGATTCTATTGATTTTCAAGAAGGATATCAAACGTACCGTAATGTTTTCTCTGTTGCTAATAAGCCGTGCAATTTCTGCCAATTACAGAATCTTTTGTTTTTGTCCAGTCCGCATAAGCATGGCGATAACGGGTCAAGTGGTTAATTACACAGAGACATGGACCATTTCCAACAATCTAATCGTTTCGCTGCCAATTTGAAACAGACAAGGTGCACAATGCAAATACGAAGGCTATAATTACCCAGACAAAGCTGCCTTTTGTGAAATGTGTTTAGAATGGATCCCAAAAGGTAAGAAACGAACATTTATTGCCAAAGTAGGCATTGACTTCATTCCACTTGCATGCAGGCATCATTTTTTACTGGAATTAAGCGGAAGCTTCATCATGTCTACAAACCCCAACTCCGATGAAGTTGGGACGTTTGGCAAACAGTGAATAAAATCAACATGCTATCATTTTCAAAACATTCAATCTATTCATTAGATGGAGAATAGTGAAAAGACAACATATTAAGTGTTAAAACTGAGAAAAAATATTGTTTTGGGGGACATATGTACTCATTTCTAATTTGATAAATCCAACACGTCTCAAAAGAGTTGGGACGGGGACAATAAATGGCAGCAAATGTCGAGGAAGACTAAAAACAAAACAAAAGACAACGCTTAACAGTTAAATACATTAACCAATGAGATGATTTTATATAAAAAACAGTGTTAATTCCTATCTTGGACATGATTTCACCAGCTTAAATGGTGGGTGTATTCCTTGTCATGTTTTGCAGTGTTTTCCTTTCTGTAGTGCTTACAGTGTGACAGGTCTTGACCAAAAACCCACCATTTTATCACCTGCTGGTCCTTATGATGGAGCCAAACTGTTAAAACATAGTAGAGAATGCAATTTGACCTTACTATGTGGCAGTAATCGAAGATCTCCCTTCAGAATATAATGCATGAGTGGCTTTTCATGCTGTTTAAAACCCATTTATACCATTCAGCACTGTATTTAACTCTACAGATGAGTGAGAACATCTTAACCAATGCACTACTGCACCCGCATGCCATCATGGAGGCTGACTTTTGAAGCTAGCACTAACACAAGTTGGATGGTCCATTTTCACTGTAGCACAGGATGTGCAATGCTCTATTATTGTCAAAAAGAATGGACTTCTACAACTTCTGCTGACTTCTGTAAGCAAAGGACAGTTTCCCATGTCTTCTGGGTTTATTTCAAGTGAGCTCAGGTGCTTAGGAGAATGTTACACCCCTGTATCATTTGCACGCATTAAGCATTCTTAATATGGTCAATTTTCAATAGCTCTAGCACTCCAGGAATTAGAGTGAGACTACAGCCAATATATATTTCATGATGTCATGAACCTATACAATGATTTTAGTAACAAAAATATGTCTTATATACACTCAATCGTGGTAAATCAAAGGGAATTCAAAAATGTATGTAATAACTATGGTAATTATTCCCTTTGCATCTTTAATTCTGAGTGACTCGGCCTCTCTGTGATGATCTTATACCTGGACACCTATATTGTCCGTCAGTACAATTCATTTTGAAATGTTCTTCTTTGTTGTTTTATCTTATTTGGATGTTTACTAACTTTCACTGATCCCCGTCCCAACTCTTTTGAGACGTGTTGGATTTATCAAATTAGAAATGAGTACATATGTCCCCCAAAACAATATTTTTTCTCGGTTTTAACACTTAATATGTTGTCTTTTCACTATTCTCCATCTAATGAATAGATTGAATGTTTTGAAAATGATAGCATTTTGATTTTATTCACTGTTTACCAAACGTCCCAACTTCATCGGAGTTGGGGTTTGTATGTTCAACTGCTAGATTAAACTCTAACATACCTCTCACCTACCGTATGGTTGTCATTTATGAAAAACAATTCATAACCTTAACCTGTCAGTGAGGAAATGTTTTTTACACTTTTACTTTTACCAGTAACAACAACACTACCACAGCAAAAGAGGTAAAAACATGTGGGGTCCAGGATTTGAGCCCCACAATGGAGCAAGGGCCCCACCTTGTTGGTGTGCTCCAATAGGTTTGGGCTCCAATAGGTTTGGCCTCAAGAAGGTAGATTGGTGGGGTACACACACACACACACACACACACACACACACACACACACACACACACACACACACACGCACGGACACACACACACGGACACACACACACACACACACAGACAGACACACACACACACACACACACACACACACACACACACACACACACACACACACACACACACACACACACACACACACACGCACACGGACACACACACGGACACACACACACACACACAACCCTAACCTTAACCCTAAACCTAACCCTAACCCTAAAATCGCTTGTTTGAAATGTTTGATTACCATGTGACGTAAGACATCAGTACCGAAAGGACGTCAAACTAGTGGGTCCCGTGCCAGGCGTGCCTAGCCTAGCCAAGACTTCCTGAGCTGAGCTGGGCTGGGAGGGGAGGGTTAGTGCAGTCTTCCTCAAACTTTTTCAGATCGAGGACCACTTTGTCCCCCCAAAAATGTTCAGGCACCACCTGTCAACCGAATTGACAGTTGACGGGTGCTAATTTGACACTGCTAATTTAAATGCAGATCACTTCTTGTTTACTCACATGTATTATGCGGTTATTGTGATGAAAATAAGACTTCAGCTATGCTTATCTTTGTAGTAATGTTACAAATATAGCCTTCTGCTAGCTTGTCTTGGAAAATTAGAAATCCCCGTACGGACCACCTGAGCTGTGTCGCGGACCACCAGTGGTCCCCGGACCACACTTTGAGAATCACTGGGTTAGTGCTTCACCCACCTGATGCTGCTCATGCTGCCAGTCTTAGAGCCCAGTTTGCATCGCTCCAGCTGGGTGGCCACGATCTGTCGCTCCGCTTCCAGCTCCCGCGTCAGCCGCTCAAACTGAAGCTCCTGCATGGGGAGGGGGGAGGGAGGGGGGGTGCAGGCCAGAGAGAGGAGGCAATGCAAGAAGAAGGTCAATAGAGGTTGTAGAAATGTGTGTGCATGTGTGAGTGTGTTTGTGTTTGTGTGTGTGTGTGTGTGTGTGTGTGTGTGTGTGTGTGTGTGTGTGTGTGTGTGTGTGTGTGTGTGTGTGTGTGTGTGTGTGTGTGTGTCTGTTTGTACATTATGTGATGTGTGTGCAGCATAGGTGAGAGGGATGGGGTGGGGGGGTTGGTGTGTCAACAGGGGACAGGCACAATATGTTCCTCAGGCACGCGGGACTTTGCATTGCGCAGCCCATTAGCATATTTCCCTCTCATCTCACCCGAGTTGTTTGAGCTCGTCTCCAAGGTTAGAGAGTTCCAGTCTGATGTCAAGTTTAGATGTTTGATGCTCTCTCCAAACATCACTCATATGCTCAGAACAAAACATTTGAGCGACGTGCCTTACGGGCTCATTGGCTTCAAACGGCAACAGTTACTGCAACTAATAGTATACATTCCAATTCCATACAATGTATACATGAATACATTCCATACAATGAGTTGTGTTGTTCGACATATGGGCTATTCAGATTCCGATTCAGATTCAGAAGCTTTATTAATCCCATCAGTCAATTCAGCATTCAGTTTGCGGTCCCAGTCTCTATCAGTCAGCAATGAATAAATAGTAAAAATAAACAGGTTAGAAAATGAAATACAAAACTATTGGCTACGTCATCACAATCATGACACAAAAAGGGCCCTGATGGAGCAAGCTGCCCTGCACCACCCTCCATGACGTACACATCAGCGCCACTGTGTGTTTTATTCACTTACGTATCTATTCATTTTTAATGCAGCTTCTGTGCACACGCACACATGCAGGCCAAAGCCTGAGCCGGACGCGGACGGACAGAGGCGGCTGCAGAGTGCATGCTGGCCACAGGCAAAGAGCAGTCAAAGCAAAAGCCGGCCCCTCTTTTGAGACGACGCTGACGCTGAAACGAGTTCACTTAGCCACAAGGTCACAGATCTTCCCCGGAGCGCCGGCGAAAAAAAACAAAAAACGAAAGGGCCACTGCAGAATGCATCACCTGCTATTTTGGGCCGGAGCCCAGATGAAGCCTACACATAAATGCCCATTCACCGTGCCGAAGAAAGCGCCATACACAACCGCAGGGTGCCGGAAAAGAGGGGGAAAAAAAACCCTCCAGTGCAGCGGGATGCGACTTCACCACAAGCAGTTAGCGGAATGTGATGTGCAAAGATATTCTCATCATGACTGGGATATATCCAGCACTGCATGGCCAATTTGAAGTCCTGTTGTTAACTTGTGTACTAAAGCCGCAATTAAATTAACAAAGTTCTAACTTGATCGAGTGATTAAAAGGATGATTTGTTTCTAAAAACAAAACTTCTAGTCTAAATCTAGTCTAGATCTAGTAGAAATATTTAGCAGCCTGTAGGCTACAACCATCAAGCAAGATGAAATGAAAGTGCCAAACAATGAATTAAATAAATACTATGATGCATTCTGGTTCAGAAAAAAAGCGGAGCCTGCAAGGACTAATAATCAACATCATCTATTTTATCTACATTCTGTCTCAAAGCTCAAAGTAGTGAGAAAATATCAAACAACTTTGAGTTTTATCCACAAATAACAGCAATCTGCAACGACAAGTAGAAACCCAAAACCCCTGCTCAACTGCCAGCACCCCCCCTCCCCTAACGCTCTTGTGTTTTAAAAGGCAGTGAAAGCACAAGCACCTGTTGCGTTGCATGAGGCAGAGCAGCAAGGACAGCAAGACATACACAATCAAATCAATAACCCTTACCGGCACATGTACCATGCTCCAGAGAACGCATGTTTGAAAGAGTAATCCACAGATAGCCACATATCAACATCCTTCAGCACCATGCATGTCCATTGTGTCTTATTGCGAAAAAGTCATTAGAGAAACTGCGAGGCCAGTAGTGACTGCCTTCCAGCCAGGGAGAATAGGAGTTCAGTCAGGCACAAAGGTCGCCATGGCAACAGAGAATTTAGAACCCCTTTGGCATTATTTATGCAACATTGCATCACAAAAGGTCCCTCCCACCAGCTCGCCTGCCAAATCCCGCTGCCCTCCAATCAGTCCTCTGCCTGCTCCTCTTTCCCTCCCCTCCTCTGCTCTGGCTCCCCGTTTCCCGAAACCATCTGCACCCCCCCAATGGAAAGGGATGGGGGTGGGGCTCATTGAAAGGCTCGGCGAGTGGCTTGGGAGAATCAGAAGTGCCTGTTTTCCTTTTTTTTTTGGAGGACTGAGGGGTGAGAAGCATAGATGCACCCTGTCTTTCTTTCAGCTGGGCTATGCTCTCTGGTTTTTCCTCGCTGTCTCGCGCTTCCGTGCTCACTCTCCTACGATGCTACGTGAGTCTTAACGCCTCCCTGCCACTCTATGGGCAAGCTTTATTCATCGGGGAGCAGGCCACGAATCTCTCACAGGTGAAAGCGAGAGAACCAGACAGACAGGGAGATAGACATGGCAGACAGACTGGGCTGGCTGAGTTACACTGGCTGAGTGTCACGTGCAGTCTCCACTGTCTGTCTGTGCCCATTGTGTTGTGAGGTGACGTCAGCTCTTTTCAGCCCCGGCATCTCCCCACAATCATCTCACTGGCACACAGAGCCCTCCTCCTCTGTCCCCCAGCCACCCAATACATTCACACCAGTCCCTGTATGTGGCAAAGCAAACAAACAAATAGTGGCAGCACGGCCACAACGATATGCTCTGACACCTGAATCACTAGCCACGCTAATGGTACCCGTTTAGAACACTCTGCAGGCATTTAACGATAATTTGACAGCAAACTTGTCGAAGGACCAGTGTCAATTAGTTGAGAAATGGCAGTTAACAATGCGGGAAAATACTGCTGGTCTGGGATAATTATTGCCTCGAGTCAAACTGACTGCTTTTATCTGCCACTGACCTTTCCGATCTTGTATAGTAGCTATTTCACTGCTCACTTCCTTATTAGTACTCATTTGGCAAAGCATATAGTGTTGATAAAACACCCGTATGCACAGACAAATACAGAAATACAGAGAGAGAGAGAGAGAGAGAGAGAGAGAGAGAGAGAGAGAGAGAGAGAGAGAGAGAGAGAGAGAGAGAGAGAGAGAGAGAGAGAGAGAGAGAGAGAGAGAGAGAGAAATGAGAGTGAACGAGGGAGAAATAGAGATAAAAGAGGCAGACAGAGGGAGACAGAGATAGAGATGGAGAGGGAAACAGAAAAGGGTGGTTGATGAAAATACACTGATGGAAATACAATTCTAACAAAGTACTATTTCATTATGAGTAGTGTACCCTGCCAATTTACAAAGCTTTTTCCTCTACTCAACACCACACTAGAGCAACAATGACGAATAAGGTATACACATGTATCGATAGTTTTCTGTCAAGTACTGCAACTACACTACAAATCCTTATAGTTAGATTTATTAACCAAAGGATCTAATAAACGACGTTGGCAGCTTCACATGCTGTCTGTCTGCAGTCTTCTGGTCTAAATGCTTAATTATGCCCCTTAGAGGGATGCTGACATTTCTTACTCTTTTCTTTTTTTTCTGAAGGGATCATTTCATGACAAAATGACATTCTGCTTTGGTTTACAGTAAAAGTTTAGCACAAGAAACTTCAAATTCATCATTGAGAAAATCCTGATGAATACTGATTAACTGAACAGCTTTGTTTTCACAGTTGGACAAAAACAAATACAGACTGTAGGCCCAGCCGTGTTTCTAAAGGCTGGGCACTGGACTGCTATGCGGGCGACCTGGGTTCCATTCCTGGGCTGGGTCATTTCCCGATCCTTCCCCGTCTCTCACCCAGCCATTTGCTGTCTGTTCTCCACTGGCCTATCAAATGATAAAGGCAAAAATGCCCTAAAATATATACATATATATATAAAACAGAGTGTAGTACATCCTGGTTTATTTGCTGGGTGGGAGGAGGGACGTCTGTAGGCCGACAGAAAAACCTGTAGTCCATTAGTTCATCAATGATAACCAATGGCACTTCGACAAGCAGGGCTAGACTGGTTATCTGGCAAACAGGGCATTTCCCCGGTGAGCTGACAGTCCTCAGGGGCCAACGCTTTTGTTTTTGCTTTTGTTTGTTTCTTTGTCTCAAATTTTCCCTTAGAGACCGGCCCACAATTTAGATGGGGTGACCCATCGGTGCATCGTTTATATACGAAGAGCTCTTTTCCAAAATGATATATATCCATTTTTTACACTTTTACACATTTTTTACATTTTTTACAAATTTACATTTTTGTATTGGGCATTCCATTGAATTGCATTGCAAAATGCATTTTTATAGAGGTTTAAAAGTATGTTCTGAAAATATTTGAATGGCAAGAATTCACACATAGATGACAGGACTTCGTAACAGTCAATTCCAATATTAAAATGCAAAAAGTCAAAAATAGTGGATATAGCGTTTTGGAAAAGAGCTCTTCATACAGAGGAGGACTGAGTCCATCATCATTGCAGTATGGGGGTGGGGCTGAGGGGCTGGTCTATGGCAAAGATGCCTGGGCTGGTATGTGGTCTCAGTCCATTCCTGTTGACGAGTCACATTTATCTACAGCTTCTATCCACTATGTTGAACAGGAATGAATAGTCTGGACGGCTAATACAGTATTTTATGTACGAATACCCATTTGAAAATGTGTAAAATGTCCCTTTTGCATGGATGGACAAATCATTTGGCTGTCACACCACAAAACAAAACAAAAAAAACATTGGCAAAGTTTCTATTTTCACTTGATAGTCATTACAATTGATCAAAGGGCTTTGATCTCTGACACCAATTAACACTGTATTCAATGAACAGACTTTAACACTCTAAAAGACGAAACATAATGTGTATAGGCCTATGATGCCCAGTGTTCACACATCTGATGTGGAAGTATGCCAAATGAAGGGAGAATACAAGGTCATACAAATCCAAATAACAGATACTTTATAACCGCATTATAAATGAATTAAAACAGGCTAATTATAGTTTTCATAGACCATGGCTGCATTGCAATAGTGAACACTGTTTATGGCTTCAGCTCCTTGTGACTCACTTACTGTACCAAACAGATCCAGATATGGCGGTGCGTGTGGCTACTGGGTCGCTGGTTGACTTGTGTCTACTACCTCGAGTCAGCGAGTCTCCCACCACTCCAGTGATCAATTCATATACTCTGACTCATTTGTTTTGACTTGCATTGCAAGGCGTGGAGGAGTTTACTGCCAGATCTACACATGACAGTATGTGAGTCAGTGATTCAGTCGCTATATTAGGCTTCTGGCTGTATACAGTGGTGCTAATGGACAGATTCACCCGTGTGAGTCTGTGTGTGCAGCAGTGTGCCATTAACGCCAGTCTCTTGGTAAGTCTAAGTGAGAAAGATTCGATTTGGCAAAAAAGTTGTTGAAGATGAGCCAACATGAATGGCATAACATAGTGTTCCTATTCAGTTTAAGACGAGTGAAAGCCTTCTTTGTCCTATTGTGATTTAAAAGGATAACACAATGCCAGCGGTTGCTTATCATGGAAAGCACTGGAGTGCCTACCAGCCTCCAGGATAGCAAATCAGTGAAATAGAACGGGCAGGTAGTACACTTCAGCTGGCATTGTGTTCAATTTACACCCAGACTATGTTATGAACATGCAGGGCTTCCTCCAGTTTTAATGGGGCAGCCGTGGTCTACGTTAGAGAGTTGGTCTTTCAATCTGGGGGTTGCAGGTTCGAATCCCCTCTGACCTCTCCCTACATCTCCGTGGCTGAAGTGCCCTTGAGCAAGGCACCTAACCCCACATTGCTCCAGGGACTGTAACCAATACCCTGAGATATAATAACTGTAAGTCGCTTTGATTAAAATGAAAGCGTCAGCTAAGTGTAATGTAATGTAATGTAAAGGAACCAAATCTACAGTTGGGACAGACATATCACACACTGTCCCCGGGTATCACCATGTGATGATATGCACCATTATAAAAGGCTATGAACAATGCCTCCAAGTTGTAAGGAAAAACACAAGTTGCTTTGCTCTCACATGATATGGACATGGTTTCTGTCCACCTGTTGCTACAACCCTTTATATGTTGTAGTATTGATAAGATGTTGTAACATTATTTTTAGCCAGACTCGATATTCTAACACCCTTGCCAATGTAACACTAGACATACTTGTATACTTGTGTGCGATCTTAGTCTACCCTGGTTTTGCTCATACAGCATAAAGATGAAGCAAATTGCTGCTTCAACCACCAAAACAGCTGTTGTACCTACGTGAGCCTCCTCCATCTCAGTACAAAGAAATTCAGGTGTCAGGGAGACAGACACATCTGAAGAGCCGCAAAATAATGTTCATTTGTTCTAAGCATGAGCAATGTGCAATTTCCAGATATCTCAGGACACCTAAATTAATCTGACATTTTGATAATGTGAAATGGCAAGCCTTCCCCATGGGCCTGGCTCAGGTCTGAAACAGGAACATTGCCACCTAGTGGTGGCCTGTGCCTGAGCGCAGACACTCGCACCAACGAGCTGCAACATCACCAACATCAAGTTTTAGAAATAGCATGTTAGTATCCTGTGATGATCTCTATTAGTTAGTATCATACAACTGAGCAAATGATGGTATACAATATACAAAATCTTTGCAACATGAAAAAAAAAACATTGGGTCAAAAGCTGGAAAACACTAAAGATAAGAGAGAAATTGGCCATTGTTATAAATATATTAAGCATTTAATAATTTAAAATATTGAATGAATAATCCAAAAACTGAGAGGTGGAGTGCTTTCAAAATGTAAGAGTGGAATGGTAGGCACAGGGTCGGAGCCCTATCCTCTGCCACACGATAAGTGCGAAACTGGTTGCGTTGTCCTCTACTGAAAGGCATCATGGAGAGAGAGAGATGGCAGGCCTTTTTTATTTATATCCCAACCCTCTCTCACACACATGCGCGCGCACACACACACACACACACACACACACACACACACACACACACACACACACACACACACACACACACACACACACACACACACACACACACAAGCACACTATTAGACTGGCCTACGGCCGCCCATGGCTGTGGCCTACTTTATGACTCGTGTCGTAGATTTCCAGCCCTGAGAGCTTCTACTCCCCCCCCCCCTCCCCACCTCCCCTCACATGGATGAGAGCAAGTGTTGAGCGGTGACACAGTGCTGAGAGGAGGAAGGGGGGGTGGGGGTGGGGGGTGGTGGTTGGGGGGTGGTGGTTGTGTGTCATAATCAATTCCCTTCTATAGAACACTAAACCATGAATTGTCTCTGAAATAGCCAAAGGTTGAGTACAATGCGGCTTAATGGATTCTTAATGATAAAAAGATAATTTAGATTGATAGGACAACGGTGACAAGTGGATGTTTAAGGTTAGATAAATGAATGTTATTGCTATCCACAAGCAAGTAGCAGTTATATACAATCAATAAGAAATTACATTTACACAATACATTTTACAAACTACTAAAATGATAAAATATTGAATAAGTATCAAAAGATTTTTTTCTTCACACAGTACATTCAAAAAAACACTCTCGCTACTGACAAAAAACCTGCAAAAAAATAAGTGAGCACACTTCTCAAATGATTCATCTGTACTACTAGGCAATTAAGATGTATGGCACTTTAGGGAAAACATCCGCAATCGCTAAACCCTGAAACTCACTCTGAGCCAGACAGCCTGTGTATTTGGTTGGGAGATTTTTCAAAATGCACGACTTGGAATAATTACCGGTTGCACTTGAGGGAATAACTCAGATGCCTTCCAAGCGAAATTGAAGTGCTTTTGCACGACATCCCCCTCCGTAGATGAAGAAAATCGAGACAATCTCTCTGAGAGAGTAATTGCTGATTAACCCTAATATAAGACACAATGAGCCAGGCAGCTCTCCAGCGTTGAGTGTGGTGTGGTGTGGTGTGGTGTGGAGGACCACCTTACCTGTTCTTTGACGGATGCCAAGATGGCTGAGGTGGTCTCCGTCTCGGATCCATCTCCGTTGGAAGCGTTCAGCACCGGACTCAGCATGTTGGGATTCTCTGGATCAGACGGCTGGTCAGGAACTGGCATACCTCCTGCAAGGGCAAAAGCACCAGTTAGCTTGAGGGCCATGGAGAACGCTGAACCGCGCTCTTCTGCTGCTGCTGCTGCTGCTGGTGAAAGTTAAGTGCTGGCTGCATGTGCTTGTGTTAAAGACTCATTGTGCTTAGCACAATCCCGGTAAATGAAGCACAATGATGAGTGTTTCCACGTGTGATGACTCACGTGCAGTCAGTGGTGTCATCAAATGCCAGGCCCTCATTCATTCTGAGGAGTTCTCATTCTGGGCAAGCTCATGACACCGACCTCACATTTGCTTCACCGCTCTCTGTCTCTGTCTCTGTCTCTGTCTCTGTCTCTCTCTCTCTCTCTCTCTCTCTCTCTCTCTCTCTCTCTCTCTCTCTCTCTCTCTCAGACAGACAGTCAGACAGACAGACAGACAGACAGACACACGCACACGCAAGAACGCACACACACACACATATACACACACGCACACACACACACACACACACACACACACACACACACACACACACACACACACACACACACACACACACACATATACACACACGCACACACACACACACACACAGTGCGCTGTACATCTTTTTTAGTTCTCTGTGTTCCTCCTCTTCCCTCTGTTATGTTTGCACTGCTTCGCTTCATGACTAGCTCTCCTCCTTCCCTCTCTCCTCCTCCTCCTTCTCTTCTCTCTCTCTCTTCTGACCTAGTTCTTACATGTGCCTCTCTCTTACAGTGCTTGACGTTCGCATGAGGTGAGCATGCCTATTGTATTGTGTCCTCCTCTGATGCGGTAGGCCTTTGGTTTGGGTAACAACAACCTGACACATTCTACCTGCTGTGAGGTGAGACACGGTGTCCTGGCACTACTAAACCTCTGGCCACCTGAAGTACCTGCACTTTTCATTCTTTAATAACAGAAACAGAACAGCGGGGTGAACGGTTTGTTTTCTGTGCTCTCTCTCTCTCTCTCTCTCTCTCTCTCTCTCTCTCTCTCTCTCTCTCTCTCTCTCTCTGTGTGTGTGTGTGTGTGTGTGTGTGTGTGTGTGTGTGTGTGTGTGTGTGTGTGTGTGTGTGTGTGTGTGTGTGTGTGTGTGTGTGTGTGCACGCGCGCCTGCATGCGTGTGTGTGTACGTGTCCACACATGCATGTGAGCAGCATTAGCATGTCTGTCTCCTTTAGCGTTAGCTAACAGAGTAAAAGCTAACAGCTCAGGACCCTGGCCAGAGGCAGCAGCAGCACGCACTCATTTCACGCAACCCCAACTCCAACCCAAACCCCAATCCCAATCCCAACCCCAACCCCAAGCCCAACTCCAACCCCAAGCCCAAGCCCAACCCCTGAATGTACAGACAGATGAACACAATGTCAGGATCAATCGGACTTCTGATGGGAAGAGAGAGAGAGAGAGAGAGAGAGAGAGAGAGAGAGAGAGAGAGAGAGAGAGAGAGAGAGAGAGAGAGAGAGAGAGAGAGAGAGAGAGAAGGAGGGAGAGAATGAGAGGAATGAGGCATGAGAGAAAGAGAATCTAAGGATATGAACACTTGTGGGTGCGAGAGACAAGCACAGCAAGAGAAAGGAAACCATACATACAGTATGTGGGTGAGAGTAAGACAGATGACACAAAGAGAAGGACGGAAAAAAGAGAGCAAGCGCATGCAAGCGAGAGAGAGGGGGAGTGTATCGTGTGTGTGTGTGTATGAGAGAAATAGACAGAGAGAAACAGAGAGCGGCTAGGAGGAAGGAGAGAGAGAGAGAGAGAGACAGAGAGAGAGAGAGAGAGACAGAGAGAGAGAGAGAGAGAGTAGATGCATGGTCTTTTCTAGGTCAAATCAGTGACAACAGTTAAGTGAGATCATTAGAGAAGACTGTTTCAGAGCAGTTTAACTAATAATACCACCAGCTGTTGGTGCATGACACTGTGCTTACTTGCACTGTACTCTACTGTCTCTCTAATTCTCTACTCTAATTCTACTGACATTTTCCCAACCTAAATATTTATGTATAATATAGACAGGTTGACTATGTTTGACAAACAGTAATCTACCTTTGTTTTCAAGAACTGATTTGCTACACAGTCTGCATATACTCTATAGACCTACACAACAGCATCTCACTGCAGTCAGCATCCATCACAACACTGTTTTGAACATACATTGTTTATAGTTTCCTCTCTGTCTCTCTCTATTTCTCTCTCTCTCTATCTGTCTCTATGTCTGTCTGTCTCTCTCGCGCGCGCACGTGCACCTGCACGTGTGTGTGTGTGTGTGTGTGTGTGTGTGTGTGTGTGTGTGTGTGTGTGTGTGTGTGCGCGCGCGCCTGTGTGAGTGTATGTGTCTGCGAAAGTGTGTGTGGTGCCTCCACGTTTGTGCCTTTGTGGATGTGCTTATTTGCATGTGAGAGCGCCGTGCACTGACCATAGAGCTAAGCTATACGACACGCTTCAATGGCTCCTGGCTCCCTTGTTGTGTCATTAAAATGAGACACGCTGCTGACTGGCACCGGCCAAACAGTGTTGGAATCTGTCTCGTCTTAAGCCATTAAATCGGCACATTATAATTAATGGATTTATATTAATGAAGTCTCAGCCCACTAGTCTACAGTTTGATGTTGATGGATAAGTACGTAAGAAAGGACACTGCATGAAGTTGGCTGTGAGGAGGAGAGCATTCGGTGCTGTTGTGCTAATGAGAAATTTTCGAGTGCAGTTAAATCATGTACGTACATTCGTACAAAGAGAACACCATCGGTATCTAATAATGAGCCATGCAATATGCATCATATACCAGTGAGCCAGGCACACACACAATATCCCCCAATCACTGCACTGCTTCTTCCTGAGTGGAGTACTTCTGCTAGTTGAGCTGACACAATACTAGAGCAACAGTAACCATAGAAACTGAACTATCAGTCTCCATAACATTAGCCATGTAAATGCTCCTGGTTTCTCTGCTACAAGTGAACTGCTCAGCGTAGCTGGGCTGGCCACAGATCATAAGGGTTTACATGCCCATAAAGACCTCAATAGCAAAAAAAAAACTATGATAAACTTCCTCCATCTGGGGTCTGCGTAGTTACATTTACACATTTGCCACAAAACAGAGATGAGAAAACATACCCTGTGTTTTCCTTGAGAACCAGGGCATTCCTATTACTACATCAACATCATTGACCCACAAAGTAAGTAATGTTTTAGCATGAAAAAAAATCTAGAACAAAGTGGGTTTTCTAGTACTTAACTGGGATACAGTCCGCCAATATCAGGGACTGTCCCTGGAAATGTAGGACATCCGGTTGCCCAAAAAGTACACATTGAGATGCATTCTAAATAAAAACAGTATGATACGGCCCTGCTGTGGCCTAACGGTAGGGCACTAGGTTACTACGCCAGTGACCCAGGTTCAATTCCAACCTGGGTCATTTGCCCATCTTTCTCTCCTCTGCTGTCCTGTAAAAAATAAAGGCAAAAAAGCCCTAAAGTAAAATAAAAAAACCCAGTATGATACAACAAACCAAGTCTGTAGCATCATCACTCCTATAGGTTACCAGCTTATTTCCTCTCATCATGTTGCATGCATCTCCTGCACAATACCTCTCCTCAGGTAGTAAGTAAGTAGGGCCTAAGGATATGGCACAGTAAGGGTTATTTAAACTCAGTGGTGTAACATGCTCAACTCTAACAAAGTAAACAACTGGGTGCTCATTCCTCAAGAATATATGAAATAAAGAGCAGGACAGCACTCCAAGTTTTGTGGTTTATTGCCCGTCGCAATAAACCACAAAACTTGGAGTGCTGTCCTACTCTTTACTTCATACAGTAAGGTTAATTCAATATGCACATCCTCACCAATAGCTCTCCCACCTCCATCTTTACAGGTTCAACACTGAATGGGTTTCTCCTACGACCTGACTGCTACCTGCATCTCCTACCGATCTTTCACAATGCCCTGGAGGCTGTTGAAGACCCTGACCTTGCTAAACACATTTGCTGCTCACATAATAATTGAGCCACTTTACAACGCGACCTAATGAAATGAAACCTCTCCCTTTGCAAAACCTTGCAATCGACCTCTCAGCACCTCGGAACAGGAAAGCAGGTCAACATCTCTGGTGTGTGGTCTCCTGCTGCTGTCCTGATCCTGTATTACTCTAGGAGCAGGCGTCACCAACGCTGTGCCTGCGGGCGCCAGGTAGCCCTCCAGGACCTTGTGATGTGCCCACTAAGGGTGTTAGTAAACAGTGATGACTACAAGATTTTGGTCACAGTTGATGTTTTTCTTAATTTAAATATAAGATTGTTTCTTTATAACCTATAGCAAATGATCTTTCAATTAGTGTGATTTGGGAATGAGGTCAAGACATCGGTAGAGGACTTTGAACAAACAAGTAGCTCTTGGGTAGCCCTCAGTAGCCCTCGGGTAGCCCTTGGTAGCCCTCGAGTAGCCCTCAGACCCAGAAAGGTTGGGGACCCCTGCTCTAGGACCTCACAGGTGAGCCAGCAGGCAAAAAAGAAACACTGTATCCATGGACACATCAATCCAAAATGAACGTTTTTTTTTCCGCCCTCGCCTCAGCTTTCCTCCCAATATCTTCTCTGCGCTGTCTACAAGCCGTGTCAGACAGCCTCTCAGGCTTTTTTTCTAGTGCACAAAAAAACAACATCAGCAGCACCGCTTCAGCTTCCCTCTCTGTGGGTTTATTAAATCACAGCTCTAATTGCTGTGAGCATGCACAGATTTCATGGTGTACATTCTGCCATTACGGCCGGCGTCAGGATGATAATTACAAGGCAGCCGTCCTCTCCCAACCGACAAACACCACCACCACTCAACATATTGCATCCCTTACCCTCATCAACTCAGAAGGAAAATGATATAAGAAAAAAAGACAAAAAGCAACAGGTGATAAGAGAGAAAATATATAGAAAAAAAAGAAGAAATATAGATACCTCTACCTGTATTATGTACAAATAAGGTTGGTGAGGTTCTTTTCTTTAGGTGTTTTTCTGACAACTACAATCACATCCGTAAGTGGTGGGCATTACTTATTTGCACACGTTTTACATCAAGAGTACGTATTGATGTTTCTACAGCAAAGTCAAAGGTAAACACAGCTGTACAGACAATGTTTTCCCAATC
Source organism: Engraulis encrasicolus (assembly GCF_034702125.1). Classification (NCBI taxonomy): domain Eukaryota; kingdom Metazoa; phylum Chordata; class Actinopteri; order Clupeiformes; family Engraulidae; genus Engraulis; species Engraulis encrasicolus. Next base: position 22,887,352 of record NC_085872.1, on the reverse strand, counting down.
CCCCACACCTTATTAAAGGATCCTTGTTGTGTGGAACCTATAATCCCCTTTGGGAACCAGAGAGAGAGAGAGAGAGAGAGACAGAGAGAGAGAGAGAGAGAGAGAGAGAGAGAGAGAGAGAGAGAGAGAGAGAGAGAGAGAGAGAGAGAGAGAGAGAGAGAGAGATGGTTACTACAACAACCCAAGATGTTCTGTGTGGATTCAGGGTCAAGAGTTGGAGTAAGACTGGTAAATGGCTGCAGTGAGGGGTAAAGCCCATAGCTCTTATTCATGTTGTTAAAAGTGGCTTTCCCAATTCCACAAATTATATTACACATCCAGCTTTATAGCACTTGATTGATGTCATAACACACATCTTAGCCATTTTGTCCGTTTTGTTTTATACTACAACAACCTGTTAGTCTATCTCACTGTCAGGTCAATAACAGCCATGGCATCTGCCCTTAGCTTGCATTTTATCCTGATGACATCCTGTACAGACAGAAGGCATGCCATGCTCTCTCTTGATTACACCCTTTTGGAGCATCTAACAATTAAACAAATCAAGAATGCTCCTCGTCATCACACAGTGAAAGACCACAGATGTTCTCTCCTTTTTTATTTTACAGTACATGTTTGGAGAAGCTTGCAGCTGTGGGCTCTCGGTTTCTGATGAACACATCACATGACATAAACTGAGGTGATGGTGGACATTGCACTGACTTCTATGATTGTAGTGAATGCTCGTTTGTCTAATCATCTTGGATTTCTTTAAAACTCTCTCTCTCACACACACACACACACACACACACACACACACACACACACACACACACACACACACACACACACACACACACACACACACACACACACACACACACACCCACACCCACACACACACACACACACACACACCATCCTCAGCCTCTGCCTGAGTCAGCCAACCAGCCTTCATCGATGATCCCAGGGCATCATATCAACACCTTCAGGGGCTGCAGTCGGCCCATTAGCTTTTTTCATTTCTCTTGGACATTGATGCCTTCATTGTCTGAAAACCCAAGGTCGATTTGAGAGATAGGCTTGGCTCCCTGAGTTTCTCCTCTCCAAAATCACCTCCATTTCACTCTGGTATAGGATTTAAAAATAGTTGTAACTGTAAGTATAGAAGAAATCAGAATGAGGCCTTGTTCAGAAGAGCATATTTTCAATATTGTTTGCATATGTATGGAAGAATACCCCGACTAAGAATCACATTACCAGGCACGAATAGTCAGATCACTAAAAACCTCCACTTTGATTTGATTTCAGTCCAACTAAGGTGCATACAGTTCAATGCCTTAAAACATTACTCAGACTATGGCAACAATTTGAATTTCTCTGAGTCCAAATAAATATACTAAACTTGTTATTATCTGATGCTGTTAGCAGACATGCTAACAACCACACCCATGTGCTTTTTAGCTGTCAATATATCTAAACTGAATAATTTAGTGAAGACTGCCGGGTCCAGAGGACTAATGAAGTCTACTTCTCCATCTTATTCACGGGGGGATGAGGTGAGGTGCTTTAACTCCCCAATCAGACCAACCCAACCTGAGGTCAAACACAGTGATTATTAAAGAAAAAAAAAAACGTTTGGCATATAAAGGGATTGGGGTCTATTTCCTGCAATAGGAATGTGTTTTATTATAACAGACGGAGAATCTAAATACAGCCAGTAAGCAGTTACTGTAATTAAATAATTCTTTGTGGATGTTTTAGCCAGAATTAGAATGACCACTAGCTGTCTCTTTATGCCATCACCATCGAAATGTTCTGCACTCCTTGGTAACCCTCAACCAGTGTCATCCCATCTTGCAATAGAAGCACAATGGGAGAATCTATGGGCCTACACTTTTGTGCACCGGAGAACCATTCTCCTGCTCACAGGAACAGCCAGCGGCGGTGGGATGAGGTCAGCTATCTGGAGGTAGAGTATGCTTGTGTGTCGCTAACAGTAGCCTACATTCTGGGCCCTATGGACCCATCAACAATGGAACAGCATCCCTACACCCATTTCATATGATATGAATGTGTACAAAAAAAAGAATATGTCAGGCCCTGGTGACCCAATTTACCCTCCCCACTTGAACACCCCTGACAGTATGCCAGCTTTATGACCAGCTCTTTGGGGCTGTCCTATTCAGTCATTCCATAACCTTCATCCTCTAACCCAGGGGTGTCAAACTCAAATTCACAGTGGGCCAAAATCTAAATCTGGGACGAAGTCGAGGGCCGTACTCAATATTCAAAAAGTACTGGAATTGTGCATGCACGCACATGCATACAATACTCAAATGCTTACATCTTAAACACTCAATGTCAGCAGATATTGTAGTTCAAATGTCCCTGCACAGTCTGCTGTAAATGACTGATGCACTTGCCTGAGCATGTGACACCCAAAATTTCATGTTCAAGTCATTAAAATACTGATACATTAATGTGTAGGGGGGGCAACTGTAATACACATTTGAAATGATCTCGCGGGCCAAATAAAATGACTCCGCGGGCCAAATTTGGCCCCCGGGCCTGAGTTTGACATCCCTGCTCTAACCACTTCATAACCACTGACCTGGGAACAGCTTACTGTAGTGTGGTGGACATCCACAGAGGTGGGATTCATTATGGCTCAATAACGTGCTCACTAAGGCAGGGCATCAATGTGGCACGTGTGTGGCTTGGAGAGACAGCAACAACAACAGAAAAGCGAGGCGTGGCATCAAGCAGAGCCTCGCCTTGCACAAAACACATGACAGTGAGGGAATCTATTGGGCAGTGACAGCTGAAGATGCATGAACCCAACGTAAATCCAGAAACTCATTACTCGGACCATAAGCATGTAGGTTGTTGTGGGGATATTTGATAAATGCAGAGAGCCCATGCTGTTTACCAATGATGGAGATGTTTGTTTGAAACTTGGTCACACACACACACACACACACACACACACACACACACACACACACACACACACACACACACACACACACACACACACACACACACACACACACACACACACACACACACACACACACACACACAACCAGTGGCAGACACACGTACATACACACACACACACACACACACTCATGGATCATTCCGACTTTTTCAGGACCACGGGAGGAGATGTGTTTTGTGGGCAAGGAAATGAGTTTGCCGACACGGCCCCGCCTTTGGGTAATTGGTTTTGCGGCGTGGCAACTGGGAGGCCCCCTGCTGGTCAGCTAATAGCAAGGCGGCAGGAGACTCCCACCGAGACACAGGGGTTGTGACACGAGCCCGGGCACCACGAGGATCTCATCTCATTCACATCCACCACTGCATGTACTAGTACGTACCCATCTCCACAGTCAGCACTACACCAGGGGTGCGCTATCTATCCAGGTAGCCTATCTATCCAGGTCACCACAGACAGACACCGGAGGAACACCTTGAGAACAGCTGCTTCCCCCAAATACAAGATGCAGATAGCCAAACCATAAAAAGTCTTCTTTTTTAAAAGATATTCTATAGGTCTTTTTATGCCTTTATTTGTGATAAGATAGTGAGAGAGGGACAGGAGATGAGTGGGGACAGAGAGAGAGGCGGGGAAGGACTGGCAAATGACCCGGGTCACCGGCATAGTAATCCTGTGCCCTACCGTTAGGCCACGGCAGAGCCAACCGCATACAGTCTTGACTCAACAGATTGATAGTGCACGGTTATGCTGGTGTTTTATGTCTTCTAAATGACGTAGTCATGTGTTTGGATGAGGTGATTTCTCTGTTTGCAAGCAGTGGAATCCACTATTTAGCTGACATGGATTGTGTGGTAGTGTAAATGCGATTACTGTATCATTTATGTGACAATTCTAAAATTAGAGTTTCTCTCCATTAAAGAGGTTGCGCTACACTTGTAGCATGTGAGTGCGTGCGCGCGTGCGTGTGTGCGGCCGTACGTGCGTATCTGTACATGTTTGTGCATGCGCCTGGCTGTTGATTAAATGGTCCTGCTACAAATGCGAGCAAGGCACAGCACAGTTGCCTTAACAGAAACCAAGGTATCTAGAAGATGGATGTAAGATTTCATTGTCTACTTTAATGAATAATGCTGTTGTGTAGAAACTCTTGTACAACGTTAATATTACATATTGTGTGAGAGCTGGAAACCTTGTAACAGTTTCAGGCTTCCTTTCCCTGTACATTGGATGGCCAACATATGTGCTTGTATACTGTCAAAATAGGAATTAAATATACTATAATATTATAAAATATCAACTAAAAGACCATTCACAAAGAAACCTGCATTAAGCACTCTTGTGGTGGCCTCATGGTTTCACATAAATCAAAGGTCACCAATTCATTTACATGGACATTCAAACGCACTACTCTAATAGAGTCTAATAGAAAACAAAGTGCAAGGCAGAATAAAACAGTATTGCACTTACTGCCTTTGACACAAATCACACAGAGATTTTCAAATCACAGAGACAATAGAATGACTCCAGGCTTCTACCGCTTGTCTTCTACCTATAGTGCAGGGGTATTCAATTAAATGTCAACGAGGGCCAGTTTTTCAAATTCCTCCCAGTAAAGGGGCCGAACTAAACGTATGTATCATGGTGGCCGACTGTCAGGGAAATAAATATGGGACATCTCATTGAGTTGGGGGGTGTGGGGGTCCTCCCCCAGAAAGTTTTGCATTTCTTAGATGTACTTTCCTGCATTTTAACATCCCGCGTCCCGTTTCAGCTCGATACAGAACCCATACTTTTAATTCCGAAAACGATTCCATATTTCAAGGGGCTTGTGGGGGGCCAGAACCTTGCCGTCTAAGGGCCGCATCTGGCCCCAGGGCCGCCATTTGAATAGCCCTGCTAACAGACCCTTGCTGATGTGATGACTACCTCCCTCAACACCACACCACACACACACACACACACACACAACACACACACACACACACACAGTAGCCCCCTCCCCCTCCCTTCCATTCCATTCCGGACTCGGATTTTATTTTCCCATCAGGCAGAACGATGGTCAGACTTCAAGGCAACATGATCTGAAAACCTACTGGCTAACACCATGAGAGTCATCTACCCCTCTACCCCCAACTCTACTCCATCAATGCCACCACCACACCTTTAATCAATAGAGTCTAAGACATATGTTAAAAGAGGTGTGTGTTTTCACATGTACCAGGCCCAGCTTCCCATTCTTTTAAACAATTAATGGTGGCAGCTATTGTAAAGTGCAAATCCAGTTATAAGTTGATGTATTTGTATTTACTAGATGTTTCAGCTTTACTAGATTACAGATCATTACATTATCATGACATACACGGTACACCTTATATCGAGTGCATGCTGATGTGTGTACTTGTGGTAGTGTACTTCTGTGTAGTAATCGATGTAATAGATATTAGTAATATTACAGTCATAGCGTACGTGCCCATTTTAAAATGTATGTGTTTGTGTATGCTTGTGGGCACCTTAATTTCCTTTGGCATCACTGCAGTTACTCTACAACTCTTCTACTATGGTATCCCACAATATTTTTACATGACTGTTTCACAGTATTTAAAATAAAGGTAGACCCAAGCTTACCCTTCCGATGAGGGATCTTATTTCAATTTTCACTCAAATAACCAAGACTACCTCTTCGGCACATGTCTGTCAGACAATAGCATCCAAATGAGATTCAAATTCCATTACTTACGATTCCTGTTCTGATTTTAATATTGAAATGTTGTCTGCTGGCTCTCACTCACACGTCAAAATGCAAGTTTCTCCCTTTCTGTCACACCCTCTCTCTAGTGACTTTCATCAGCTAATGTTTCACACAGTAGACTTGTTTACTGAATGCCTTTGCATATCTTTTCTGGAAAATGCATCTTGAAAACTTTATCTCCATCATCCCTACTATTACAGTCCCTCTTTCGTTTTCCCAATCAGTCAGAGAGCACATCCAACACACAAGTGTGACGGAGTGAACCTACAGCCGAAAGTGTCAACAAGAACCACGTGTGTGATAAACTTGATGCATTCGGGCCCTGGAGCCTGTCTATCAATCTACATTCGTGGCAAGAGCCTCGCCGTCTCTCATACCATGTGTCAATGGATTTCACAATTGGGAGTGCAGATGCTTGCAGAGCAAGAGCACACACCCACTTCTACCAACTGTTCCAGTGGAGCCCCACCAAAACCCCATGACGCTCAGGTAAGGAGGTGGGATTTTCTCCTGGAACCATCCCAACACACACATTTCACAGCCAAAGTCTGTGCAGTGCTCTGTACAGCGGTGGTTTTAACCCATTGATGCCTGAAGCACCTGCAGAAATGGGTGCTAAATGCCAAAGCCCTTTTTGGTAAAAGGTACTGTCATCCAATAAAAACCTAAATACCTCAGCCTCTGATGCACATAAAAACACGAGATAAGTTGCATTTAAACGCCAAGACACTCCTCTTGCATTACAATGCATTAATTCATCTCTAACATGCCAACATTTTTAATATAAATATCGCAAATCTCATGAACCTGAATGAATGTTGCATCATGCAGCTCCAGGCGCCAGGGTCAATGTTGCGCAACGCAACATCTGACATCAATGGGTTAAATGAAAGAGGGATCTTAACTGGAGTGGATGCAATGAGTCTCATAGTTGGAGAAGGGTCTGATCTCTCAAATCCACCTGTCTACCTGAGAGAAGGTCTCCACCAGTTAATTAACCCATTGTGTCCTGGAAGCACATATATGGGTTTTTCAGGATTTTGAGTGTAGCGACCCTGCTCTTCAGCATGATGGCATTAAGATACCAGTATTGACAGTCTAGGGATGAATACTCATTTAACCAGAGGCCTGGGGTAAACTGTGAAAATGTTTACTGTTGACTGCTGTGCATAGGTTTTTGTTGAGCCCCCACTCTGAGCTACACCTCAGAGACAAATATTTCAGCATTTTACAACACAGGTTATCAATCCACCACAACATTAACAAAATGAGAGGTGAAACGTCAAAGTGTAATAATAAACGATCAGGAAACATTTATTTAAACCCCTTTTGTGATCGACTCCCTTAACACAGAAGTCATGCTGTCAACAAAGACAAGCGATCAAACCCGAACAAAAACAAACAAAAGTACCCGGCCGGGGTTTCAAAACAAACAGTCATTGAAGGGCCCAGATGGCGCGCGGTGGAGCTCATTCATAAATTCCAACTGAAACGTAGGCTACCGGTACTCACTACCAGTTGCCTCATAGGTTACCGTAATCCACTGACAGCGTCGTTAAACGTCCAACGATGTTCGTGCCCGTTACCATCACCGTGTCCGTCCCCCGAACATCTCCCTCCGACACCTTGGACTCCTCTCGGTAAGGTATCAGTCTACTGTCACTAGTGGGTAGCAGCAATCAACAACTGCTGATAGCGGCTGGCAAAGATGCGGCTGCGAAGCGGTTAGCTGCCGGCTAGCATAGTCCAAAAACAGTATCCAAACTCGTCCTCGCGATGAACAAAGTCAATAAAACACAAACATGACACCGACCGGGAACGTGTCGGTGAATCCTGGTATGAATGTCTTTTAAGTCATGTTCACTGACTGTGAAGCAAATTAATCAAAGTCCATGAGGAACATCACAAAGAAAAGCGTCTGACTTTTTACTTTTCTCCTCAGCCGAACCTCCCGTTCCCCTGGCAACCCCCGTCAACAAATAGGATACCAGGAATAGAAACATAGCACCATAACAAGCCAATACCTATATCATATGAAACAACTGCAACGTTAAATACAAATTAAATCTCATAACCAAAAATATATTAATACTCTCAATACTTTTGCATAGATTAGGCTTTTGCAAATGTCAGGTTGGTTACAATTATGTTAAGGATTATTAAGTTACCTCTCATATTAAATACCATAGGCCTACAATAAATGAACACTCAATCTACTTAGGCATTTCCCAGTCTTCAAGTGTGTTACATTCTCCCCCTACTGAAAAAGGGTCATGTCCTCATGACATAGGAAAGAAAAGAGAAGAACAACGTCCACACATTCAAAACACCCACACACACACACACACATAAAAAGTTTGCTACGTGTATCTTGAGTATTGGAACTATAGGCCTACTTAAACTTCTAATCTAGAGCCTAGAGTCTAGAGCCTATCCATTTAAACAGAGTACTGACAAACCGAGTAGTGGTTGGGGCTACGTCTGACCTATTAACTACAGGACAGAGTGATAGCGAGGCTACTGAGGTGGGCTGCCCTGGGCAGTCATATGCCAACCTTGCTGGTGCCCTCCTCACTCTCTGTGGTTTTGGGAGTTCTTGTTCAGGACAGCTTGGTGTCCTTACGCCATGGGGAGACCTCTCGTGCCGGGCTTGGCTCTCCGAGTCCTCAGTCGTCATCTCCTGTAGACCATCCGTTGGCTGCCTTTCCTCTTCAGCAACAGACAGAGGTGAGGGTGGACTGGACTCAGTGGTGGGCACGTGCTGAGCAGACAGCAGGCTGGGAGCAGAGTGACTTGGCGGGGACTCAGGCACAGGCATATCTGCACCAGGGGGGTTTGGCGACAGGTTGGGGGACTCAGCAGTGTACACATCCTGAGCAGACAGCAGGCTGGGAACAGAGTGACTGGGTGAGGAATCAGGTAGAGGCAGAGGCAGGGGCAGAGGTATGTGTGCACCAGGGGGGTCTGGTGATGGCTCAGAAGGATTTCCATGGAGGATTAAACTAGGGCGAAACGGAGAGGCAGCCTCACAGGGAGAAACAGGTGAGAGTGTACCGGACTGACTTTCCAGAGGGTCTGAGTCATGGGGCAGTGCAGACCAGTCTCTTTCAAAGACTGATCTAATGGGCACATCAGAGTCATCTTCATCAGTCTCTTGGATCATGGGTGGATAGAATACCACCAGCTCCTCTCCTTCTGACTCAGACGTGGACGTTCCACTGGCCATCCTTCTCTCCTCCTCCTCAGGCACTGGAGCTTGCCTCCTTCTCAGGCGCCGGCTGGATCGTCTCTTCGGTTCGTTCACAGTGTCTCTTGGGCTCAGTGAGACGTCTTGTCCTACCGGTAATAGCAGGTTGCGGTGTAGAACTTTGTCAGGACCTACTCCATTCTCTGGTCTCAGCCTGTACACAGGTAAGTTTGGCATTTGACTCTGTACAATGTATGGGTCTGAGCACCAACGGTCTGCTATCTTGTGTTTCCCTTGTAGGCCGACGTTCTTCAGTAACACTCTGTCACCAGGAGCAAGTGGACAGTAACGGACCCTCTGATCGTAAAGGCGTTTGTTTCCCTCATTCCTCTTCCCAGCCATGGTTTCAGCCATCTGATAGGCAGCTTGAAGGTCTCTCCGCATGTTTGCAACATATCTTGCGTAAGACTTTGCGGATGAGTTGTCACTGGACACGCCAAAACACACATCAACTGGTAGCCGAGCTTCACGTCCAAACATCAAAAAGTAGGGACTGTAACCTGTACTGTCATTCTTTGTGCAGTTGTAGGCATGGACGAGGTAACTGATGTGCTGGCTCCATTTTCCCTTTTGCTCTGGTTGTAGCGTGCCGAGCATATTGAGCAGTGTCCTGTTGAAACGCTCAGGCTGCGGATCTCCCTGCGGGTGATATGGGGTGGTCCTTGACTTCTTCACTCCCAGCATGCCTAGCAATTCATGGATGAGGCGACTCTCAAAGTCTCTGCCCTGGTCTGAGTGCACTCTGTTAGGTAGGCCATAGTGAATGAAGAACTTTTCCCACAGTACTTTGGCAACTGTCATTGATGTCTGATCTTTTGTGGGAAACGCTTGTGCATACCTGGTGTAGTGGTCAGTGACAACAAGCACATTGCAGATGTTCTTGGAATCTGGCTCCAGGGACAGGAAGTCAATGCAGATGAGGTCCATTGGCCCATCACTGCTGAGGTGGGAAAGCTCAGCAGCTCTTGTGGGCAAGGTCTTTCTCTGGATGCATCTAGCACAGTCCTTGCAGTGCTTATCAATATCTGCCTTCATCCTGGGCCAGTAGAATCTCTCTCGCACAAGCCCATATATCTTCTCAAAACCCAGGTGGCCAGACTGGTTGTGGAGGGACTGCAGCACTGTCTCTCTGAACTCTTGAGGGAGCAACAACTGCTGACGAGAGGGAGCATTAGGTGGCTTTGACACACGGTAGAGAACAGAGTTCTTTAACTGAAGTTTCTCCCACTCTTTCAGCAACAGTGGGATGTCCGTATGCACCCTTTTGTCAGCAGAGTGGCAGTCTTTCTTGGCTACAGCTTTCATGACTTCTCCAATGCATGGGTCTGCTTGCTGGGACCGTGCAATCTGCCCTGTGCTCAACTGGGGGAGATGGTGTGTTGTCACAGCAGAAACATTGCAGAAGGCCCTGGGTACAGCTTGCTTGGGGGCGCCAATAAGGTCTATGGCTCTGTGAGGCTGAGGGTGTTTTGAACAGCAGGCATGGGACACTTGGCACATTGCTTTGACACCAGCCGGTGAAATATGCTCACGACGTGACAAACCATCCGCATCTATGTTCTGCTTTCCAGGTCGATACTTAAGGCTGAACTCGTAAGTCGACAGTGCTGCCAGCCAGCGGTGTCCAGCTGCATCTAACTTGGCTGTAGTGAGGACATAGGTGAGTGGGTTGTTGTCTGTGTGTACTTCAAACCTCACCCCATACAGGTAGTCATGCAGCTTTTCTGTAACAGCCCACTTAAGCGCCAAGAATTCCAACTTGTGTGTGTAGGGTAATTTCTTCTCGGACTGGGAGAGACTTCTGCTTACATATGCAACTGGACGCAGACCACCTCCTTGATCCTGGTACAGCACACCTCCCAAACCTTCGCGACTGGCATCCACATGAAGGGTGTAGGGGATACTGTGGGTCTGCAAAGGCCAGGACAGGTGCTTCTGACAGGCACTGCTTGAGCGTCTCAAAAGCTGCATCACACTCAGGACTCCATCTGGATCCGAACGGCTCTGAAGCATGGAACATCTGCTGTGGCTCCTGGTTTGGCTTTGCCTGGGTCGCATTGTTGTCTTTCCTAGACTTTGCGCGGGGTGCACCAGCTGGCATGCAGCCCTTCAGCAACTGGTTAAGTGGGTAGCAAATTCGTGAGTAGCCTTTCACAAACCGCCTGTAATACCCACTGAAACCCAGAAAAGAGCGGAGGGCAGAGATGTTGTTCGGGCGTGGCCAGGACTTCACAGCCTCTACTTTACCAGGATCTGTGGAAACGCCTTCCCTGGAAACAATGTGCCCCAGGTAGTTCACAGAGGTGCAGCAGAATTGGCATTTGTCCAGTGACAACTTCAGCCCCTCCTCTTTCAGTCTGTCTAGGACCTTCAGGAGCCGTTGTTCGTGTTCCTCCAGTGTTCTCCCAAACACTATCAAGTCGTCAAGGTACACTAACACTTCTAGCAGGTTCATGTCGCCCACCGTTCTCTCCATGGCATGCTGGAACGTGGCAGGAGCACCAGAGATTCCTTGGGGCATTCTTTCAAACTGGTAAAACCCAGCGGGACAGATGAATGCAGTCTTTTCTTTGTCAGCCTCACTCAGGGGTATCTGATAGTATCCACTCCTCAGATCAAGCACGCTGAACCACTGGCTTCCACTCAGGCAGGCAAGTGCATCCTCAACTCTGGGCACTGTGTATTGGTCAGGGACAGTCCGTCTGTTCAGTGTCCTGTAGTCTACACACATGCGAATGGTGCCATTTTTCTTTCGCACCACCACAATGGGAGATGCATAGGGGCTTCGGGACTCTGAAATGATGCCAGCTTTGAGGAGTTGATCCAGATGTTGTCTCACATCAGCCACATCACCTGGGGGCAAACGCCTGGAGCGCTCACGAAAAGGCTTCCCCTCAGTCACTCGTATAGTGTGCTCAGTGTTCTTTGCGCACCCCACATCAAACTCTCCTTGGGAGAAGACCTCTTTCCGTTGAATCATCTTCCTGCACAGTCTCTCTTTCCACTCTTTTGGCACTGGAGAGTCGGCAAAGTTGAATGCATCGGAAGTCAGCACATTGGAGTCATTTTGTGTTGTGGGGCCTTTATCCACAATATCCACTGGGAACAGCTGAGCAATGGGCATTCTTCTGTTGAGCTTAACTTCTCGAGTCGTCATGTTCCTGACAATGACTGTAATGCGACGGTTCTGCATCTCTTCAGCTGTCTTGAGGATAGGAATGACCATGAGCTCATCAGGAAAGGTTCCTTCTTCAGTCTGCTCTACCAGTACACTCTGGGTGTTCACAGGGTGAGGGAACTTTGGGATGCCACTGACGGTCACTGTGGCGCCTGGGGGTATTGTCTTCTGCCTAGCCTCAGCGAGCCACACTGTGCCCCTCTTCAGTTCTGCTTCCTCCTTGTCAGGTACTTTCTGAAACCTCTTGTACGCCTCTTTGATTTCAGGATGCACCCTCATGGTTGTCAAGAAGTCATCTCCTCCTCTTAATTTACAGGACTTGAACAAACGTTGTACTACCGAGGTGTTAGTGCCAACTATAATGGATGCCTCTCCTCTGACTGTCGGGTCCGGACACACAAGCACAAGTGCCTCTACTGTCTCTGTCACTCCCACTACGTCACTGTTAAATTCAAGACTTAAACATAAATAGCCATCATAGGGATATTCCTCCGCACTGAGTCCCCATAACTCCAAGCAATGAATTGGAGTCAGTGGTATGTGTTTCAAGTACTTGTTGTAAAACGAGCGGTAAAGAAGGGTGACTTGAGACCCGCTGTCCAGTAAAGCTTTAGCATATATGTCTTCAATTCTGACTGAGACAACAGAGCTAGGGCCAACAAGGCCTACTGGGAGCACAGCTTTCTGTCCTTGCAGCGGTTTGCACTTTGTGGAACGGGTCATTACCGGGACACCAGTTCGTTCCTTTACTGGGCCCCTGGGGAGTTTCCCGTCGGCCGTTTCAGCTTTAAAAGGCGCTGGTTGACTTTTCGGAGGTTCTCTGCATTCTGGCATTCACGTGCGAAGTGGCCATCTTCCCCGCACTTGTAGCAGAAAACACCAGCTCGGTCCTGTCGTGCTCTGGGTGTGCTCTCCAGTCTTGCCTCTATTGTTCGGCTGGGTCTCTGGGAGGTAATTTGTGGTGCTGCTGAGGGCGATGACACGGAAAAGGAGAGCAGACGTGTCATCTCGTTTTTAAGGTGTTGCACCTCTTTGGTCAGACTCTCAACCGAAGGGACATGGTCAGTAGGCACTGGACTGGGGCAAGAAAACACTGCAGGGCTGGTGCTGTACTCAACAGGAGCGGCCATAGCAGAGACAGCGACATGACTGGCAGTCGGCCTTTCTAAGATCAGAGCCTCCTCTGCTCTTACTTCACGCAACAGCACAGTGAAACTGGGTGGAGGCTTGAATTTGTAGATCAACATGAGGCGGAGAGCAACCAGGTCGTTAGGCAGGGCGCCCCGTGTCACTTGATCAATGCGAGTCCCATCCATGTCTCGTAGCAGAATTCCACCTTTTCTGAACACAGAGTGCAGTAGCTTGTCGATTCTCAGGACATATGCAGAGAGTTTTTCACCTTGCAGCTGAAATGTGTTGCGGAACTTAAACATGAGATCTAGGGCACTCTCAGTGGTTCCAAATGCGGTTTCCAATGCTGCTAAGTAATCAACTGCTGTTGAACTGGGGTTACTCACTCTCAAGCATCGCACAATATCTGCTGCTGGGCCTTTAAGACATTCAGTGATTTTCTGCTTCTTCAGGGGGTCTGGACACTTCCACTCCTCAAGCAGGTGCGTCATCTGTTCTGCCCAAGCATCATATTCCTCTTCTCCAGGCGGTGTTGGTTTGATACCTGAGAACACTCGAAGCTTTTGGTGGACTGGATTTCCCACAGGGGCTGTCTGACATTTGTCCACTAGAGAGTTGATGGCATTGACAAGCTGCATGTTCAGGTCTAATGATGCTGGTGGGGACATGGTAGGCGATGGCATTGCAGGGTTTGGCATGGCTGACATGGGCATAGCAGGCAGTGGCACTGCAGGCATGGTAGGGGTTGGCATGGCTGGCTTGGGCATAACAGGCAGTGGCGCTGCAGGCATAGTAGGGGTTGGCATGGAAGGGGTTAACAGGCCTTGCACATCAGCGACAGTCTTTCCCTCATGAGCCAGGAAGGCTTTCAGCTTGGCTTCAAAATCTTCCTCTGGGGGAATATTCATAGACGAGACTGCAGCAGCGACACTGACCACCCAGGGAGCCACCTCAGTACTAAGGACTACCTGCTCAGGCATCTGAACTACACTGACGTCCTGTGATATTTCAAGGAGAATTAACTGAGTCCTTCCACAAGCTGCCAGAAACCGACCTATGATTTTGGACCTACCAAAAACTAGAGCATTATCTAATGTGTTGTATACAACCTCATCAGTAACATTTACTGGCACATTACTGAGCACTATTGCTCTTTTGAAATCAATACCCCTGTCCTTACACCAAATAATAACCTGTTCCGCCTCCATATTTCATTAGTGTAAATTAATATACTAGTATTAAGTTTAATTTCTTCAACTTGTCAACACCGTCTACTCACAGTAGTATCAGGAAAATCGCAAATGTTATCACATTAAAATAGCAACATTGAAACACTAAATATAAAATTCGCATGGCAATTAAATTCCCATTGACCTTTAAAACACAGCAATCAACTTCAATCCCGGACGAAAGTCCCCACGTGTAGCGACCCTGCTCTTTAGCAAGATGGCATAAAATATTGACAGTCTAGGGATGAATACTTACTTAACCAGAGGCCTGGGGTAAACTGTGAAAATGTTTACTGTTGACTGCTGTGCATAGGTTTTTGTTGAGCCCCCACTCTGAGCTACACCTCAGAGACAAATATTTCAGCATTTTACAACACAGGTTATCAATCCACCACAACATTAACAAAATGAGAGGTGAAACGTCAAAGTGTAATAATAAACGATCAGGAAACATTTATTTAAACCCCTTTTGTGATCGACTCCCTTAACACAGAAGTCATGCTGTCAACAAAGACAAGCGATCAAACCCGAACAAAAACAAACAAAAGTACCCGGCCGGGGTTTCAAAACAAACAGTCATTGAAGGGCCCAGATGGCGCGCGGTGGAGCTCATTCATAAATTCCAACTGAAACGTAGGCTACCGGTACTCACTACCAGTTGCCTCATAGGTTACCGTAATCCACTGACAGCGTCGTTAAACGTCCAACGATGTTCGTGCCCGTTACCATCACCGTGTCCGTCCCCCGAACATCTCCCTCCGACACCTTGGACTCCTCTCGGTAAGGTATCAGTCTACTGTCACTAGTGGGTAGCAGCAATCAACAACTGCTGATAGCGGCTGGCAAAGATGCGGCTGCGAAGCGGTTAGCTGCCGGCTAGCATAGTCCAAAAACAGTATCCAAACTCGTCCTCGCGATGAACAAAGTCAATAAAACACAAACATGACACCGACCGGGAACGTGTCGGTGAATCCTGGTATGAATGTCTTTTAAGTCATGTTCACTGACTGTGAAGCAAATTAATCAAAGTCCATGAGGAACATCACAAAGAAAAGCGTCTGACTTTTTACTTTTCTCCTCAGCCGAACCTCCCGTTCCCCTGGCAACCCCCGTCAACAAATAGGATACCAGGAATAGAAACATAGCACCATAACAAGCCAATACCTATATCATATGAAACAACTGCAACGTTAAATACAAATTAAATCTCATAACCAAAAATATATTAATACTCTCAATACTTTTGCATAGATTAGGCTTTTGCAAATGTCAGGTTGGTTACAATTATGTTAAGGATTATTAAGTTACCTCTCATATTAAATACCATAGGCCTACAATAAATGAACACTCAATCTACTTAGGCATTTCCCAGTCTTCAAGTGTGTTACATTAGATTTTAGCTGTTTTATTAAATATGTGGGTATGTTGGAGCTGAATGAACACATTACAATGTAAGGGGAGGGTCTTGGCTTTTAAATGTAATGCATTTCATGTTTGTATGTGCTTCGGAGGCTGAGATATTTAGGATTTAATAGGAAGAGGGCACCCTTTCCCAAAAAGGGCTTAGGACAAAATGGGTTAAGACAGAAGGCAGAGGGATGCTTGAAGAGGCAATTTGACTTCTCACTCACAGACAACATTGGGGAATGAGAAGTGTTGAAAATACGATCCTGCAGGATGAGATAGTATAACAGCTTATGGGAAGAAAGAGAATGGATAAGAGTCGTCACAGAGAGGTCAACACCACAAGCAGGACTTCTGATCATCCACCAAAAACATATTCTCACTCACAACTCAAGACTATCTGGAAAGCCATTACCCCTTATCATGAAGTCACAGTCCCTGCTGTCAAGTAATAAAAAGCCGAGGATGGGACACAAGGGTAATGCCACTGTCATGATTCTGTTTTTTTTTTCTCTCATATATACAATTTGTTTCAAGTATTTCAATATGCTTGCTCTTTCAGGGCAAGGGGCAAAACATGTACTGACACTGACAACAACGCACTGACGGTACATTCAGTTGGATGCATTCCTTGCGTCCACTATTGAAAACATGGTATCAAATTTAGCATCATGATCACATCTAGGTATGTTTTGTATGGGTAGGATATTAATATGTTAAATCTTTTCACAACCAGAGACAGATAGAAATGGTGATAACTAAAGCCTATAAGCCAGACTAACATCCAAATATTTTCTGCTACTAGAATTTCTCTAGTTTACCTGATGATAACAACCATATTAACACCTCTAATCAGTTCTCTATTACATCTCCATTACAGTCCACTGCAATTAGCAATATTCATTTGACATTTTTGAAACAAACACATTTAAGTTGTGATAGGCCACCGCTCATCTGTTTAGAAGGTGCAGGATTCAGTATAAATTTCTGTATAAAAAGAAGACAATCCGCACACTTCAGGTCTATTTTTGTGCAAGGAAACTTTACTTGACTTGCAAGCTTTCGGTCCTGACTCTGCCTCATGAAGGTCTAAGGACCGAAAGCTTGCAAGTCAAGTAAAGTTTCTTTGCACAACAATAGACCTGAAGTGTGCGGATTGTCTTCTTTTTATACTGAAACAAACACATTAATACACTGAACCGATCTAGTATCGGCCAACTGCACAATAGGTCGAGATCCCAGTGAAATGCAAACGCAGTATGATCACCAGCAGACAGAATAGCAGGGGTGGGTCAAATAATTGAACAAACAAAGAGTTTGTAAGTGTCCCTAAGGAGATGAAATGAATTCATCATCACCACTCAGTGAGGACAGCCTTCAATCTAAAAAAAAAGTGAAAGCCCATTGGGAAACTCCAACTCCCATTGTCATTGTGACACAGCACTCCACAGCACACAAGTGAACACTGCACACTACACACAACGAAATTGCATGTATGCCTCACCCGTGCAAGGGGGCAGCCCTCAGTGGCGCCCCATGGGGAGCAGTGCGGTGGGACGGTATACCATGCTCAGGGTACCTCAGTCATGGAGGAGGATGGGGGAGAGCACTGGTTGAATACTCCCCCCACCAACCTGGCGGGTCGGGAGTCGAACCGGCAACCTCTGGGATGCAAGTCTGACGCCCTAACCGCTCACCCATGACAATCTACAGTTTCATGACGAGAATGCATGTCTTGTCAGTCACTGGGATATAATCACAAATTAAATAATGTATGATCAGTGGTATCATGAAGTTGGAATACCAGATTTCCAGATTCTACACCAAACCATGTCCAGCGCCAACAGCCATTTCAGATTCTCATTGATAATTAGCACAGAAAAGAACCACATGCGAAGACAACACCACCATGACAGCGTTACACAAAATATGAGGCGAATGAACTGTTAAGCTATCAAAACTGATGCCGTATTGGATACAAATTCTCCATTTTGAATAATTAATGATAAGAACCACCTTCCCATTTCAAACGGTCCGATTTCCTCTCCATGATCAGTTAGGCTGTTGACATTTGTCTGCTACCTTCTGTCAACAGGGGACTGGCTTTCAAGGCACAATGCTTTTCTGACAAGTCACCTATAGAGGTCAATTAAGAATAGTCACAATTCAACTCCAAGAGCTATCTGGAACATAAATAAAGAAACAGATTTGCATAACTGACATGCTATTTTAATACAAGTCAATGTGTATGCTCAAAATGTGTATTTCAGTATGAATTTAAGCAGGGATGTGCCCAAGTAAAGAGCATGTAATTGTCCACTCCAAGACAACAGATTGCAAGAGAACTTCCACGACATGTGTGACCCTTACCTGCCCTACACACATGGACAATATATGAGGGAAAATAGGGCAGTCTGCCATCTAGCCATGTTGGTAATTCCACATAGAATCCCTGACATGGTATGTAAAATTCTCCATCAAAACAATGTTCAAGCTGTTGTCATAATTCCTGGAGGCTCCAAATCAAGCAAAACATAATCCTGCACATGCACAAGCAGTACATCCTCAGAAAGCCCTAGTAAGTGTAGCAGCCTATCCCATATACAAAGATTGACTTTCAGAAGGAATGCAACCTCATAATAAATATGGAAGTCCAGCTTGGTTTAACATAATATTCCATATTTTATCTCTACAAACTGATTCGGAATAGCCAACAACTTGCACAAGAAACTACTTCAGAAAGTCAGGATTAGTGGGGTTGGTTTTACATGGTTCATTTCTGGATCTGATAGTTTGTTACGTTTCAAACACTATACCTCATTGATTTATTCTTGTCAAACGTGCAATTGGACGATAGCCTTCACATTTCTGGAAAAACAACCAGCTTCTAGCCATGAGGGAAAGAGCTCTGAGTACATGGCTTCACAGTGGGTAGATGCGAGTGACATTTTCAGTGGGATAGAGAGGCATAGTGTACTTTTTGAAAATATTACTGATCATCTTATTCCAAATGTATAGATAAGAAATCAATAATAATAACGACAGCTAGCAAACGTAGCTTTTGCTTTGGCTGATGTGTTCAGAAAAATGTCTCTGTAATAATCTATGTATACCGGGCTAGTAGCTTATCCATGTTCTACATCTTCATTTCTGAATGCATACATAATCCAGGGGAAAAACATCCACCGTCCATGCATAGGAGCAGTGAAGTCAGGTGGATAATCGTCGATAAAGGAATACTCGAAATGAACGACATAAAGGTTTCATTATTAAACATGCATTTATAGCTTGGTGGCTTTGAACAAAGGACGAACGGTCAATTGCAGTCTGTAGTCGACCAGTATAATCTTACAAATACATCAGTACAATTTAGGTCAATAGGGAAGTACTACATTTTCCCCCAACGCAACCCCCATCCGGCTAGGATGGAGAATCAGTCTCTAATGGATTCCATTTTCAGTCTAAAACCAGTATAGTATAGCCCAGCAGCAGAAATCAAATCGCGTGCCCCCTGAGATATAAAATGCAAAAATACAAACCAATAGGTCATGCACATCTAGTGCAGAGTCATTTTGAGGATTTGTCCAAATATACAGTTAAATAGGCCTAATAACAACCACAATCTATTTAACAGCCTAAACATTGCGGTGTAGGTGGGGAGTATGACAGCTGGAAAAGCAACTGGAATGACATTGCGCTTACCAAATAATATCCAGGGGAACCGTGGCTGTGGCAACTCCCCGCTCGATTTCTTCCAGATATTCAAAGATTACAAACCCTGACAATCATTTCTTGGATCTGGGTGGACTATAAATATTGGCTAGAATGATGTGGAGAACGAGAAAAGATAACATCCGCCGAGTGTCCGAAGAAAACGGCTGGACAGGAGCGAAACCGGATGACTGCGGTGCGTAGCTACGGAGGCAGAGGTAGGAGCGCTTGCACTCTCCTCCTGTACCATCCTTCCTTCCCATTTGACATCGTGGTGCTGAAACTGTGTGAAGTCCGCAGCGACATCTTCTGGTAACACAGAGAAGCGACAGATTCCCGCGCCACAAATGCAAATCCAAGAACAAGAACAACAATAACTTGGGCTGCTAGTAGGATAAGACACGGTAGTAGCGGTAGTTTGTTTCAATGAGCAATAAAGATTCATTCAGTTGAAATTAAAACAATTAAGAAATAATATGTGCGCACTGGTTAGAACAAAATCAACTAGGCTTACTATGACAGGTGCTGCAATGGCATTTGACGAGAAAAGACTATGGCCGTTTTTACAGCACGATTTAGGCTACAGGCGTTTTTAACTGACAAGAGCAAGATGCCAGTGAAATAACTACTATGTAGACAACACAGTGCTCTCAAACACAGTCTCTGAGCCCACATGGCAAACAAAATGCAGTTGTGTCTCAGTGCGTCAGTCCAGCACAAAAGCGTGATGTCATACAGATGCCCAGAAAAGTTCTCTAATCCTTTGCGCTGGCCATCTACAGCCTAACCGACAGACAACAGACACTCCTAGCCCAAGAGCTTCCGCTGTGGATCAATTTTCACCCCGTGCGGCTGAGGGGAAACTCATTCATACACTGACCTTGGTCAAGAGATTAGAGAATAAAAGCACACGGATTTAGTCGTCTAAATGCCATAGGCCTACCCACTCCAAGCCCCATTTAGTCTGAAGATAATGGCACGGTGTCAAGACAATCCATTGCCATTCCAGCTGTATGCATTGGCAATACATGTTTAGCCTCGGCTACTTTAAAAACGAACACCAGGTGAAGTTGGAATAATGTTGGCCTTGTATTACGGGTAGCATCTCATGCATCGTGTAGCCTACTGTATCTAAGATTCAATTAACATACCGGTAATCCTAATACAAAAATCTGAGAAGCCTACATAACGGCTGATGGCGCGTGCGTAAAGAAGCGGTTAGAAGTTAGTTCACATAATTAATTTGACAAGAAACCGACACTGTGTTTTTTATGTGCAGTGTTTAAATGAGGTGGGCCTAAATCAGAAGCAGTTGATCTTTTTTCCATCTACAACTCCGTATTTCAGCTCATGGAAGCAAATGCCTGAAACATGGCAAGGAAAAGAAAGAAACGCATAGACACCTGACAATATTCCACTTCTGCGGGTTCGTTAAAAAAGAACATCACACCATCGTCCGGACAATATATGTTACTGCACTCTCCACATAAAATAGGCTATGGGCTCTAAAGGGGAGTCACCCTTTAATGTAACCAGCAAAATCTATGATGTCAGCATTATAAAGTGGTGGCCGTTTAAGCCGAAACCTGGCTTTTGCATGGGAATATTTACCGAAGCATGTGACCTATTTAATTAACTTCGATATGTTCGGACCAAATCGGCCTGGGTACGTGATAAATAAATGGGACGCCTGATGGATAGGTTATGATGCTGCCTGGTGATAATTTTATTTACTATAGGCTATTTGGTCGAAACTAGTTAGATAGATTAGGCATAGGCTATTTGAGTATTCTCGTAATATCTCAGTCGGTCGCTCTTTAGACACGCTGCATATTTGCTTTACCATGACGAAGACAAAAAAAGACCCTCACCGCCATTACGCAGTCGCACGAAATACGCGGACGATGTTATGCTAGGTCTGATCCTTTAAATAATTTACTTTAATTGCAAGCTGAAAACAGCTATCCCTGCATCGCTCTAATCCATCGTCGTCTTGCATTTGGAAGACATATGATATGGTTATTTGGCTAAGGCACACTCATCTTTTCATCTTTTCACCCAGTCGCGGCTGATTGCTGGATGCACTATACGGCAAACGATGGACTCATTTAAGCAACCAGTAAGGCAAGCTAAGAATAAGGTAAGAGTGAACAATGTGCATATGCATAGCCTAGTTTAGGTGTTGACCTAGTTATGAAATATATTCGGGAACTGTGTGATACAAAAACATAGTTAGCCCATCTGTATGTTTGATGAAACTGGCATCTGAAACATAGTGGTAAAAAAATAAAATAACCCACGTATCTAGCGTAACCTTTGGATTCTTGACTTTTAATATTTTTATCAAATAATAGGTAATGGTGTTGCTGCATTCGCATTTGGTCTATTAAAACACCCTACATTCACAGAAAGAAATATGGCCTGGTATAGCGTGTTATACGCAAAAAATGTTATAGCTATAGCAAAATCTGGGCATGTGCGCCCGCGCAGGCGCCTGCGCGTGTAATTACAGCAGCGCGCTTTTACAAAAATGAAACAGAGATTTGGGTAACACTTTCTATGAAGCCCATATCTACAGCGCATTATGAGCGCATTTATCACAAATGATAATGTACATTATAATTACTTACAACGCATTACGACTACACAAATTATGTTTTATGTTAACAGTAATGAATAACTATGAATCTAGCATATAATGCTCTATAAATCCAAGGGTGTCATGAGTGCTCATGACTGGATATAAACTACAGGCTGCCTGATAGGGCTTACATTGCATTATGACGCATTATATTATAGGCCTACAGTGCATTATAGATATTATGAACTTCACTTTACTTAGAGCACACATTGACGACTTATGATCTCATATGGAACATTATAGCATCCTATTAGACCTTATGCCAATTAATCATCCAGGTCTGTGCATAGAGGGATATAGGTAATCAATCATAATCATAACTATAAGCCCTGTGATATGCCCTGCCCTGCCAGTGGGTGACCTTACCGTGATAAACAGCAAACTCACAATACACCCCAGGCCCAGGGGCGCTGATAAAAATGTTGGGCCCCATGAAAGATTCAAATTTTGGGCCCCCAAAATGACAAATTATGTTATCAGCATACTTCCAGGGCCCTGTCAGAGCTGTCGGGCCCTTAGAATCTGTAACACCTTACCCCCCCCTCGTGGCACCCATGCCCAGGCCTACACACCTTTACCATGTACTCAAGTAGGGAAGTAGTCCTTTACCACAGAAAGCAAAACACCAAGCTGGAATGAAACAATGATGCCAAAATTCATGTTGACAACAAATCTTAGAGAGACTGAGAGGAACGAAGACAGCCAGCAGGCTCCACACCAGAAGCCATTCAGCATATAGCCAGAGCAATGGAATTCAGAGTCAGTTGGGAAGTCAGTTGGAGACATGATTCACGTAAATTCAAATAGTTCTAGGCAGCGACTCTCTTTTGGCTAAAGACTAAGAAAGAACCACTACCTAACAAACGAAGATGGCATAAAAATGAATTGAAATTTATTACATTTTCCTTTACTGCACTTCCTGTGTCCGAGGCTCACTTGCTGGAACGATTTTGGAACTATGTTAATGGAGGTCTGTATGTTAAAGGGTCCGTGAACAGCCATGGAACACGGAGGCCAGTGGGATTAGCCTAGCTCTTACTTCCACGTCTCTGGGTAGAGCGACTGGAGGCCTCATGGCTCCAGTTGTCATGTTACTTCACTTCAGGCTATAATGTGGAGGTAGACCTGAGCAATGTAAATGAATGGAGAAGGTGCAGCCTCTGTCAAAATGCTTAATAATGTGAAGGTTTCCATCGACACGCTATACAAGGACAATAATTGAAACATGCAGCTATATAGACCTACTGTATCTACCTTATTATTATGAGCTAATTTTTAAATGTATTTTATGGATTCATATGAGATTCATATTTAGCAGATATTTAGCAGACATTTCAAATCTCGTCCTTGATTAATGTGTTACTTTCAATTCACACAGTTTTAGGAAATGGTTTGACAGAGGTGGGCGTGTTCTCCATTGATTTGTATTGACTGAAAAGCACAGGCCTATCCATGGGTCACAACACAGGCCTATCCATGGGTCACAACACAGGCCTATCTATGGGTCACAACACAGGCCTATCTATGGCCACAACACAGGCCTATCTATGGCCACAACACAGGCCTACTGCGTCTATGGGCCACAACACAGGCCTATCCATGGGTCACAACACAGGCCTACCTATGGGCCACAACACAGGCCTATCCATGGGTCACAACACAGGCCTACCTATGGGCCACAACACAGGCCTATCTATGGGTCACAACACAGGCCTATCTATGGCCACAACACAGGCCTATCTATGGCCACAACACAGGCCTATCTATGGCCACAACACAGGCCTACTGCGTCTATGGGCCACAACACAGGCCTATCTATGGCCACAACACAGGCCTACTGCGTCTATGGGCCACAACACAGGCCTATCTATGGGCCACAACATGGAGGCTGTGCATGCCTTTGTCCAGTGCTGTCATGAATTGCTGTGATACCAAAACTCAACGTTCTACCAAATAACAGTCTACATAGGAGAGTAAGATACATCAAGCCCATACTTTCTGTTTTGGAAGTACATGTTTACAAAAATGCTGCGTCCACTTCGGCCCACTAGACCAGTGTTTCTCAATAGGGGTGCCGGGGCACCCTGGGGTGCTGTTGGCCCCCCTCAGGGCTGCCGCGGAAACGTGGCAAAAAATGAATTATGTGATATAATACATATTCGTCTAAATTGATAAGATAATGCTAGTCAGTGGAATCGTTCATCTGCCATTTACACACAATAAAGTAAATATAGGTCGCCCCAGTCAGCTGTAAGTTCGAACATAGGTCGTGTGACATCTCCAAATGTGTTACTTTTCTAAGCTTTTGTGGTATCGGATGCAATGTCATGTTACGGCTTGTTGGTTTGGGGTGCCTCGAAATTTTTCACGAGTTGAAAGGGTGCCTCGCCTAAAAAAGGTTGAGAAACACTGCACTAGACCTCTTCCATAACTAAACCCTTGCTCACATCACAGCCCGGGCCAATAGGCCTACAGCCAGTCTCATGAACATGCCTATGCGTTTATTTTTACACTTGTCCTAATTCTCCTACATCACATCATTGTGAAGCAGGGCCAATTGTGCCATCTTCCCTTCCACAGGAGAAATGTGTGCTGAATTCTCTTCTGCTTCTGTTCCACCAGTAAGTGTGTGCAGCATGAGAGCAACAACCAGCGATGACTGATGTTGAAGCAACATATGCAGCCTTCCTTGCCTCGGGAAGAACTGGGAGACGAAATGCCCTGCACGATATCCTCCAGAGTCCAGACGACGCCTGCCAAAGAGAGCTATCCCTCACCTTTTCTGAGCTCAGTGTGGGCAAAGTTGGTAAGTAGAAGTGTAAAAAACGTTGGTTCTGCATTCATTCATTCATTCATTCATTCATTTATTCATTTATTCATTCATTCATTCATTCATTCATTCATTTATTCATTTATTCATTCATTCATCTATCCATTTGTTTAATGCAAGGGTGTAACAAGCAAACATAAGGCCCAGATGTGGCCCCACTTTGAGATCAAATATGCTGAATGTGATCCCTGAACTGAAATGAGTTTGACACTCCTGGTTTAATGGATCAATTGGATTTGACGGCTTTTGTCAGCACAGTGGTTTGCTGAGGTTCACAGCATATTAGGGCTGCAAAATTAATCTAAATTAATCGAAAATCGTGATATAATCGTGATATCGAAATCGTGATGTAAATCGGGATTTAATCGTGGGAATAGTGACATACCTTCGAGAGCCTCCTTGAAGCCAGAACACAATGACAGGCTGGTATTTCTGGCAAGAAATCTGTTCACCTAAGTTTCATGCTATTGCCTTTTACATAATTATTACAATTCAGTTTATCTTGCTCATCCCGTACACAATTCTTTCTTGGTTATATCTCATGTTGTTATGTATTTTTTTTTTAAATCAGCAAAAATCAATAACCGTGATTAGTAATCGTGATTATAATTTTGACCCAAATAATCGTGATTATGTTTTTTTCCATAATCGTGCAGCCCTAGACCATATGGTCTTTATTATTTATTATTATTTATGGTCTCTTATTGCTTGCAGGTGAAGGAAATGGGCCCAGCAGTCGCAAAGGCTCATCCTCCGACACCAGCCCTGACAATGGCCGACCTGAAAACGAGAGAAGATAAGCTGACTTAAACTTGGTAATGGCTGAATTTGCCCGCCGCAACACCCCTCGCATGGACAGTTAGATCCGACCTGCCATGGCATATGCAATTAAGGCCTGTCCTTTTTGGTTTGAGATGAAGGCAATGGCGAGAGACATGCGGGGATTGGACAATTTAACCATGGCGTGAAAGAGGCCCCTGGCCTGAGCCACGTCTCTAGCTTGGGGGTGTAGTTGTTTTGTGTTGTACCAGTTGTCTGGAGTTTGGTTGCACAGATCCCACTCACCAGCCAGCCATTGCAGAGAGGGGAGTCAGGGTGACGGAGATGGGGAATGAAGGTGGAGGTGGAGGTGGAAGCGGTGGTGGTTCATGATGGTTATGAGCAATGGGGAAGGGATAGCTCCACAGCTGGACTACTGTACGTTACACAGACATGTTTTTCTTATGCAACCACTTTTGAAGACCTCATTATTATTTGGACTGTATTTCATTTTGGTCATTTTTTTGAAAAAGGGCAAAAGTATATTGCATTGCGTCTAAGTCTACCGTTCAACCATAATTATTCACCAACTTTAATCCCAGTAACTGTAATAGTGTGTTTGCCATCACCTCCTTTTTGTTTACAAATGTTATTCACTGTAAGGTACTCAAGACTGTTCCATTGAACTGTAGTGTAGTAGACACGACATACACAAATGTAAGTAGTGATTTATTAGTTTAACGAATCTTGATTGATTATATCAATAAAATTGCACTACACTGTTATTCCTATTGGTTCTTCTCAGTGCAGACTTCTGCATAAAGTGTTCATGTGCTCAGTCTGTAATTCAAAGCATTTAACATGATCATGTGAAATATTCTGATAATGAAAAGATGACGATGAGGAATACCAAACATCCCGTATCAGGATATTCCACATGTCTGAAAAAGATATGGCTACATTTTGATACCCAAGGCAACTTTTTACATGATCTTACAAAAAACACACACATCTGCAAGCACGTCTACAGCTAAGCATTATTAACAATCAAAATGTCCATTTGCAGAGCAGCAGGAGGAAAACCTTTACAAATATAACAAAATGATATTCACAACACAAAGCTGTAAACCATAGCACTGTCCACCTGTATAAAGTGAACACTATTAAATAACACGTTTACTGTGTGCTCCCCATATCAGTGTAATGGGCATAGGATTTAAAAAGTAATTTAAATAAGTATTTAGGTGCCGCCTTGAAAAATCAGTGCATCCTTGGTTGAGCTTTTTAAGCACCAGCATAATTTTAACAAAGCCTATGTTATACTTCACCATGGGCAAAGAGACACATTTTTGTCATCATTTTAGTAGGTCTAACAGAAACAATGGTATGAGCATTTGAACCAAAATAGGCATGTGCATACAATTTGGAACCCAATTAAATTATTCCAGGAATATGTAGTAGAGCCAGTGGTGTAGTCTACGTTGAACGCGGGTATACGGAGTATACCCACTTCTAAATTTCAGGGATTTCAGTATACCCACTTAAAATTGATTTCTCCATTTTTTTGAATAGCACAAATATACACAGTATACCCACTTCATAAAATGCTGAAAGTTACAGTACACCCACCATAAAAGAGTAGACTACACCACTGAGTAGAGCTTACATTTGCTATTATAATTACATTACATTATTTTGTACATTACATTACACTTAGCTGACGCTTTTATCCAAAGCGACTTAAGAGTTATTTACAGGGTATTGGTTACAGTCCCTGGAGGTTAGCTTCCTTTCTCAAGGGCACTTTAGCCATGGATGGAAGTGTAGGGATAAGGTAGGAGACTCAAGCCCACGACGCTGTGATCTTAAGACCAACTTCCTACCCATAAAGCTACAGCTTCCCCGACTGGTCTGATGGCCCCTGGATACCTCCTATACAAGCGGACAAGTCCCAGAAGTCTTTGCTTATGCTTTGCTTTGCTTATTTGCCGATTACACTATCCAAAATGCCTCTATTGTCACAATTCTTGTCATCCTTGTGTGGACAGTCTGCTTTGAATCAATGCATACATCTACATTCATATTAAGCTCTAAAGATTGGGATGGCATTTCGAGAATATTGTACTTGTGGTTTTGCATCAATTTCATGAATACTGGAAACTGCTGGAAACTCAAACCTAGGCATAGCTTCAACTGTGTGACTGACCCTTGAGCATTCTTTTAAAGAATTTGCTCAAAGTTAAAAGACATTAAGTCACTAAATTTTAAATAGGTGTACGTATAGTACCTATACCAGCCACAAAGACACAACACTACCTCTTGCAAATTTTATGGAATTCATTGTGCATTTTTGCCATGCACACCTCACACGCTGAAATAACTCCGTTATTGTTTCATTTGATAATATTGTGTTTTTGAAAAAGGCCTCCAGCATGTCCAGATGTGCTTTTCTACACACTCACCGGCCACTTTAATAGGCACACCTATCCTACTGCTCATTGACTCAAATTTATGATCAGCCAATTACATGGCGGCAACTCATTTGTACATGTAGACATGGTTGTGATGATCTGATGCAATTCAAACCGAGCATCATAATAGGGGAAGAAAGGTTATGACTGTGAACATGGCATGGCTGTTGGTGCCAGAAGGCTTGGTTTGAGTACCGGTATTTCAGAAACTACTGGTCTATATTGGTATATTCATACACAAGCAACCATGTAGGGTTTACAGAGAATAGTCAGAGAAAGACAAAAATATACAGTGAGCGGCAGTTCTTTGGGCAAGAATGCCTTGTTGCTGTCAGAGGTCAGAGGAGAATGTCCAGATTGGTTTGAACTGATACAGAGGCAACATTAAGTCAGATAAGCACTCCTTACAGCAAAGGTATGCATGAGAGAATATCTTAATGCACACATCAAATCTTTAGGCATATGGGTTACAGCAGAAAACCACATCGGGTGCCAGCCTATCAGTTAAGAAAAGGAAAATAAAGTTGATTATTCTGATCAGTCTTGATATCTACTGCAACACTATCTTTGTTGGAATGCTACAGCCTAACCAAGTATTGTTGCAGGCAGTTCTGAAGGCAAGAAGGGGGTCCAACCCAGCACTAGAGAGGAACCTAATAAAGTGGCCGGTGAGTGTATATTCTATTGCTGTGAGATTTTCTTATGAAACTATCGCAGTTCATGTCAGATCTTACAGGGGTTACTAAACCTTTGCATACTACTGTACAATTGTTGGAATTACTGAGGATAGTCTTTTCACAGACACAAATACCTGATGTAATGTATTTGTTCACACACACACACACACACACACACTCATTAAAAAATGTCAACACATTTTAACAGCAGCTACAGCTGTATTGGATTAGAGACAATCCCACCAAAGACCTGCTGTCTGAAACCTACAGTATAATGCTGATGTTGTTTAGTGAAATATGTTCTGACATTCGTATAAAAACAGCAACAACTCAGGTGCCTCCAGAGACCCTGCAAACCAGGCGTCCCCATTGGCTTCCTCCTCCTCCCTCTACAGGGCACCTTTGAAAGAAAACAAACCTGTGTTTTGACTTCCTGGTTCAGGAATCTCCAAGGACTACATACAAATGTTTCACAATATACAGTGGTGCTCATATGTTTACATACCCCAGCAGAATAAACGCTTTCTCTGCGATTTCTCACAAAATATGAAGGATTACACAAAACCTTTTTTTTCACTCATGGCTAGTGACTGGCTTAAGATATTTATTAGCAATATTCTGTGTTTACTCTTTCAAAAGCATGATCACAACCCAAACTACCCAAATGACCCTGTTCAAAAGTTTACATACCCTAGTTTCTGATGCTGAATATGGCCCTGTTTAACATCAGGGACCGCTCTAAATTGTTTGTGGTAGTTGTGGATAAGGCTCTTAATGTTCTCAGATGACAAAACAGCACATTCTTCCTGGCAGAATGGTTGTTTCCTATAATATCTTTGGGTGTCTTGCTGGAACCTCACATTTGAGGTTTCCCCTGAGTGGCTCAATGATGTTGAGATCAGGAGAGTGAGACGGTCGCTCAAAAACTTCATTTTATTCTTTCTGAAGCTAGTGACGGGTTGATTTGGCTTTCTGTGTCGAAATATTGTCATGTTGGCACCGTTGGAATTTCAATTCAGAAATGCAATATGAGGAGTTTGGTTGGAATCAAGCCAATGGGCAAGGGAATCATTGCATTGCAATGATCATTGCAAGGGAAATTGTTCAGGAGGCATAGGACAACTAAAAAATAACTTCAGGTGAAATATAGGACAACATGAAAAAATGTTGGCACTTGAGGAAAGATGGGCTGTTGGGGGTTGCCAGGAGAAAGCCATTACCACAAAAATGCAAACATGTTATTTTGCATATGATACACCAAATAGCACAGTGAGAAGCATCAAAATGCCTGTGACAAAGTCATTTGGAAAAATGAGATCAATATGGAACTTTTTTAGGCCACTATTAACAGTACCATTTGGAGAACAGTCAATGGAGCCTATGATGAAAGTTACACCATACCCTTCTGTGAAACATGGTCATGGACCACTGATTTCATGGGGACATTTGAGTTACAAATGCATTATACTTTTGATCCATACTCGCAGAATGATGAATACATTGCCCTGTGAAAAATACTGGAGGAAACTTGACACACATCAGCCTTGAAACTGCACATGGTCCATTGTTTGGACATGCCAACATGACAATATTTCAACACAGAAAGCCAAATCAACCCGTCACTAGCTTCAGAAAGAATAAAATGAAGTTTTTGAGCGACCGTCTCACTCTCCTGATCTCAACATCATTGAGCCATTCAGGGGAAACCTCAAATGTGAGGTTCCAGCAAGACACCCAAAAATATTATAGGAAACAACCATTCTGCCAGGAAGAATGTGCTGTTCTGTCATCTGAGAACATTATCCAGCCTTATCCACAACTACCACAAACAATTTAGAGCGGTCCCTGATGTTAAACAGGGCCATATTCAGCATCAGGTACTAGGGTATGTAAACTTTTGAACAGGGTCATTTGGGTAGTTTGGGTTGTGATCATGCTTTTGAAAGAGTAAACACAGAATATTGCTAATAAATATCTTAAGCTAGTCACTAGCAATGAGTGAAAAAAAAGGTTTTGTGTAATCCTTCATATTTTGTGAGAAATCGCGAAGAAAGCGTTTATTCTGCTGGGGTATGTAAACATATGGGCACAACTGTATATGGCAAACATCATGATCATTGGTGCTTCCTTTCAGCTATACTCCCATCATTTAGGATTCTTAAAGCTCTTGACCTCTTTCCGATATCTGAGAAGCCATCTGAGAAGATGACATCAGCTGTGAAGAATCAGAATGTATTAACCTAAAAATTGGGGCAGAGCAATCTGTACGTTTATTAACAAGAAAGTGGGGAAGACTTCTCAATGTGGATAAATACTGGTATATTTTTTTCATTTATCATTCTGTGTGACAGAACAATAATAATTATCACTAATGTATCACTCACTGTATTTTCTGTCCTGTCAGTGACATACTACTGCCTACTGATAGTGGTTGGTTTCAGTTCTGTATCAGACAGCAGTATTAAAACTCCTTATCCATTTTCAGGTCATATTTTAATTGCACCCAACCCTTTGAAATGCACTACTAGAATGAGGTTGAATATAGACCTCCTTGGGTTGAACTAGTTTTGTGAGCAGGGTCGGATTAAGATACCCTGGGGCCCCTAGGCTTCAGGTTGCTGTGGGGCCCCCAGAAAGAAAATTTCACAACAAATTTACTCATACAGTGTCATAATTATGTGCTAGGTATTCAAGATAACCAATTCTACTCAACATGACAGATGACTAATATTGCATCTTGTCATAATTCAGTAATTTTTCACTTATGACCAATCAGGGGGCCCCTGGCAGGTAGGGGCCCCTAGGCTGCAGCCATATCTAGCCTGTGCATTAATCCGGCCCTGTTTGTGAGGGCCCCATTATCAGTAATGAAGAGCCCCCTCTCCGTGGGCCTGGAACAGTTGAATGCCTCTTCCTCCATCACCCTGTCAGCTTGCCTGATTCTTGGCACTGCTAAAGTATATGAAATCAATACTTCTTTAACAATGAAAACCACATTTTGCCAGCTTAGATGGAAACAAATTTGAGAACCGTGAATTTTGAAAATGTATCCTACTTACAAAAGCAACACCGAGACAGAACATTCTTCCACCGTATGTTGCTGATGAAAAGTAGCATGTCGCAAGCACTGAATGCTGTCACAGCCAAAAATATCTCATTCTTAAGCTCCAGTCGATCAAGCATCTCCTCATTTGTCTGACGCACAAACGTAGACACATAATAAACTCTGAAGGCGTGGTATGGGACAAAGCAAACGAGCATGATCATCACAAAGCTCAGGCTCTTGAGCTGGGCTTGGAACTCCTGATGATGGAGGGCCAACTTGCCGTGTTTCTTGTAGACGACCCCCAATATCCACAGCTGAACGGCCAGGAGAACGCACGTGACCAGCATCACCACAGCACAGAGCAAGTAGTTTATGACAGAGATCCCGACATCCTTCAGGGCCTCGCCGAAGACAAAACACTGGTCGACGACAGCAGTGCCGTTCGTCGTCTCCACGCCATACTCTGTCAGGGTCACGGGGAAGATGATGAGCAGAATGACCACCCAAACCACCAGGCTAGCGGCCAGAGCGTGGAGCCTCCTGTAGAACTCCAGCTTGTCCCTGTGTCTGAAGAACGTGACGTAGCGCACCAACAGGATAATGACGTAGAATATGAAGGCGATGTACATGTGGGCGTGGACCATCATGCTGATGAAGTTGCAGAAGCCGCGGCCCAGGCTCCAGTGGTTGGCGGCGTAGAAGTACATGCGGAAGGGAACCGTCAGCAAGAACATCATGTGGGCGATGATGAGGTTGATCACTGCCATGGTGGTCACCGAGCGTGTGTTGGACTTCAGCGTGTTGATCATGAGTCCGGTGCCACACGTTCCAATGACCAGGACCAGGGAATACATGGTCATCAAGATGTACCTCTCTGCATCAGGCATCCCGTCTTCCATGGGAATGGTGGCCATGCTGTCAGATAAAAAAGAGGAAAAAATAAAATAGTTTTTGGATGATCTTTAAACAAATCCATCTATAATAATGAATCTAATGAGTGACATGTATTCTATTATGTAGGCCTACAGCAAAAAAAATGACAAAGAACTTAAAATATGAATTATCTTAGTATTAGGGTTTTCACACCTGGTCCCCTTTAAGTGGACCAAACTCAGTCCTCTTTAAGTGGACCAAAAAGTGAACCGACAACAAAAGGATTCAGATCTGTTTTTGTTCATATTAAATAGTATTAGAGTATATTAAAGAAAGAACTCGCTGATCTCGCTGGTCATGTTAGGCTTTTATGGTGTGTCACTCTTCTTTTTTCATCACTCTCGGTCCTCTAGATCCCTCCTTAAGTGATTAAAGTCACAAGTGTTACTTGTCAGAACTCATAAGCGAACCAAACTGAGACCACATCAACCAAGGTCTCAGTACGGTTTGCTTCTGAGGGGTCTGGGTACGCTTTGGAGCATTCACATATGCAGCAAAAATGCTGAGAGTCACTGCCCAGTCTCGCGAAAAAAATCAACTATATGCTTCGTGGTGCTGTCACGATATAGCCTTGTTTTTCGTGGTTGAGCAACGTTCGCTGTCTCTGTTGGGCCGGTCGCTGTCTGGGTGAGAGAGAGGGCGAGTGAGAGAGAGAGAGCACCCGAGCAGCGTGCCTATAGGGAGGGGAGCCCTCTCGTCGTGTCAGCTTTGTGTCATCTCTCCCTTCCTCCAATGTTGGCCTAACCCTAACCCTAACCTTAACCCTAAACATAACCCTTACCCTAAATCGCTTGTTTGAGATGTTTGATTACCGTATGAGTCCCGTTTCCAGTTACCCTTCACTCACGCTTGATTGTTGACGTCCGCCCCCATTATACTTCCCCCCAGAACCAAACTAGGCTTACCCCAACTGTCAATTCCCCCTCTCGTCACCGTCACCCAACCACGAAAAACGAGGCTATATCGTGACGGCACCACGAAGCTTATAGTTGATTTCTTCTGGGGGTGTTTTTTTCGTAAGGATTTCACGAATGGCACGGTTGCACGGATGCGGTTGCACTCTGAATTCGCTTAGGCAGCTGAAAGGGACCAGGTGTGAAAACTCTGTAAGTTATAAATCTGTCATTATCATATGCCTTCTTTTTATTATGCCACTGTAGTGCAAATGCCACTAATGGGGAGGGTTACATACAGTAGATTGTTTGTTACGCTGCTGATGACTGACAAAAATGGGGAAGTTTGATATTGTCAGTCACTGTCAATGCATGCCATGTTTAACATTACGTACAATGAAGCATTAAAAACAGAGAAGTTAAAACTACATCCTGCCACATACTGATGCAATCAGTTCAACGAAACACCACAACGTGCCTCAGTGTTGCAGGGAAACACCACCAGAGACTCACCTCAAGCAGAGGGTTGTCTAAATATAGGCTACGTGTTTTACACAGTGAAGTATGTATTCATTGTATCCAAAAGTATTGGTTATTCAACTTAATTACAAAGTTTAGACAGCTATATACAATGCACCGAGCACAAAACAGTCAAACAGTTATGAATAAAGAAACCCAAGAGACATTGAAGTGAGTTTGAGGTGAAGGACATGATTGAGAGAGGTGGAGAAGTGGAGAGGTACCTTGGCACATCTGGAAAATTAGTGGTATTACCAGCAATGTCGTCCATTCTGCCCATTACACTGTCAAGGAAAAAAAAAACATCACAATCTTACACTGTATGTAGTCTATTTGAAATTGAGACTACAGTTAGGAATGCACGACTGTCTGAAAACCAAAAGTTTTGGTGTGTCCCCCCCCCCCTCTGGAGCAAACTGAACAGTATTTTCTATTTGTTGCACTATACGTACATTCTAAACATTAGTCATTGTGTGCTGTGAGTTTGTGAGCAGAGCTTTACTCCTTCTGCCATGGTGTATTCCTTTGGCTCAGCATGGTAACTTCATGGAAAAGACAACACTAGTGGTTTAAAGACTGTTAATAATTAGCAACGTAAACCTGTCAGTACCGGTACAAATGCAAAGAAAACACTTCATTCTAACAATATCTACCACCAATAACAATCTTACCTTACATTATCTTACCTGCTCACTTTCAAGAATTTACCACTAGCCATGTAGTTCACAGCTGACAAAGTGTCACACTGGCACAAAGATTGTATCGCTGAAATATGAAAGCGAGAAACATTAACTGCCCTTACCTCATATATCCTTCCTTAGCAGTACCGTCCCATTGGGGAAGTTGTTACACATTTGTGGTCACACAGAGACACACGTACACACACAGAAAAACACATCAACAAAAAGATCATTCAGTGCATTTCATTCAGGTGCCATCCCATTCGACTCACTAGCGTAGCAAGTGTGCAGCAGGAAGCAGTGATCATGGGCCAGGCAAGAATGTGAATAGCAAGAAAGGCGAGACTGTGACACACTTCCTTGTACTTTGGATCTTATGCAAATCAGTTGAACGGGTCAAGGTGTATTGATTGTAAACAGGGATGGGCAAAACATGGTCAGTCATGGGTAAGCGGTTAGGGTATCAGACTTGTAGTCCAAAGGTTGCCGGTTCGGCTCCTGACCCGCCAGGTTAGTGGGAGTGATTACTCTCCCACATCCTCCTCCACGGCTGAGGTACCCTGAGCATGGTACCATCCCGCCGCACTGAACCTTTGGGGCGCCATTGGGGGCTCCCCCCTTGCATGGGTGAAGCATAAATGCAATTTCATTGTGTGCAGTGTGTAGTGTTCACTTGTGTGCTGTGGAGTGCTGTGTCACAATGACAATGGCAGTTGGAGTTTCCCAGTTGGGATTTCACTTAAATGTATTTCCAGATACACAACAGATACAAAATGCACAGCATTGAAATAGCACAAATAAGATAAAAAAACATAACTGTGTCAAGTATCAAAATACTGGATTTGATATTTGCAAAATACTCAAAACACAAGTAAAACCGCTGTGCACAAGAACAAACAATTTCAGGCTACTTGTACAATAAAATTAATTGTACAATTCAAAATTATGTTTTTCAAATCCATTCATGCAAATTGCAAAACATAGTAGAATACCAGTCAACCTCTTTACCAACCATTAGAGCAACCTAAGGGTATCACCTACCCCACTCAGTACTCTTTAAGTGGACCAAAAAGTGAACCGACAGCAAAAACACTCAGTTCTGTTCTTGTTCATGTGAGTGAATTACAAAAAGAACCGCCCAATCTTTCTGGTCCTGTTAGGCTTTTATGGTGTCTCAGTTCTCTTTTTTATCACCGGCCCTCCTCCAAAAAGGTCTCAGTACGGTTCACTTCCGAGGGGTCTGGGTACATTTTGACGCGTTCACATATGGACAGAAAATGCAGCGTCATGGGTCTGGGTTCACTTAAATGGCTGCAAGGGACCAGGTGTGAAAACCCTAGAAGATGGCTACACCACAAACAATTAATTTGAGTTGAATTGCCTGTGCAGTCAGGCCTTAACGAATGGGGCATGTGCCTTTAATTCACCTAGGTTCAATCATGTACTTTTTAAATCTGCAGCACCATCCTGTGTTCTTATCATGTAATAACATTCTTTAGAAAATGATTTTGTAGTTTATAGTTTATATAAGTCAAGTCACTTACATTAAATGCAAAATGCAAAACACTATATTGTACTCCACATTTTAATTTCTTTAATTTCAGGATGACTGCCAAAAGCACAGTGTTTGGCCTGAAGTAGGAATATAATGGAACTGCATGAATTGCTTTATGACAGAAAGAAACAATTACATAGAGGATATAAGTGCACCTGAGCTGTATTGTCTGATACAGACTGTATGTCTATGAAAGCACAGCCCTTACTTTGCGGTAGACCTACCTGTTCTTCTACACTGCTATTGTGAGGGCTGGCTGCTCAGGGTTACATAAAAAGCTGCAAAAAAAAAAAAAAGGACCTGTAAACTAAGGTGGTGGTATCCAATAACCATATTCTTCACTGGCTTGAGAAACGTAACGATATAAGGCTAAAGAATAATCATATACTAGGACTGGCAGGATCAGAATTACTGGGGGCAGCCCAGCACTGAGAAAATAGCAGTAAATCTTTGGAAGGGCAATCCACTTCCTTTTAATTTAAAGGATGTACTCACATAGCATGCTACGATCAAGAAAACAATAGTTTGGACCAGGCTACAAATAGTGGCAAACTACAATTTTAAGTCCGCTTTTACTTCAAATAGAAAAAACAAAACAACAGCCATATCTGTCATAGAAAGAGACATGTTACTAAAATGAGGCAGGCAACTATTGGCACAGATTACAAGTTGAGCAAGGTAAACAAAAATAAATGATTAAAACAACAAACTATTACATGGGTATCAAAGTAATAAACAAAATGGCAAAAAGCAGTAAATTCCCTTTTTTCCAAGGTTGTTATGTTGAGGTGAATGTGCTTTCATCACCTCGATTGTCATCTGCATTGCTCAGAAAGAAGAAGGGAGCTCTGGTTCTAAACTGTCATATAGGCTACTGTACGACTAAGCTCATGCCATAATTCAAAATAAAGTCTTGAGAAATACATTTCTGAAATATTGAAGCACTTTTTTTTCAGATTTTTTCAGTGTTTAGCTTTCCACCTTGTTATTCATGCCGTGAACAGGATGACCAAGGTTACATTTTCATCTATCAATGTGATCTTTGACCCAAAACAGAAATGTTTAATATTTGTTTGGCAAACAAATTAAACTTTATGTGTGCAGAATGTGATTGCAGTGCGGGTAATCTCAGAAATTTTAATCAGAAAACTTTCCATTTAAAAAAAGTATTATAAACAGTCAAACGAGATGTGGACTAGGAACCAACTGATTATCTAGGATTAGCCTACTGCATGTGGTGCCTAATCCATTCCTGGGTAAACCTTGCCACAGTGCTGGGAAACATACGGTAACATTCACAGTAGCTACTGATCATGCCAAAACACAATTGTTGGGCAGCTGTTGTTTCATGCAGGTTTGTCTTGATCTTACAGCTATTGTGGAAGATTTCTAAGTGGCTCTGTTGCTGGTGAACATGGCAAACATATACACATTACGGTAAGACTTCACTCTTAATCCTGTTCAGTCGAGACACATGGTACCAGGGTGTAGAATGTATACAGGAATGCTCACAAGGAAAGGACCCTCATGATCTATGCACAATAATAAGATGTCATAAATGAAAATGAATAAACAACTACAAATGTTGTATGTGCACGGTAAAATTATTTGGTTATAGTTTATTAATATGGTATGTGTTATGCTGTTCAAATTGCAAAACCAATCATGAAGCATATTTCAAACTGTTCCATACCATAGAGCGTTTTTTAGTGGTCAATGGTCTTCAACAGCAAGACTTGAGGGCAAAACAGTTATCATTACTGGTGCCAACACAGGGATCGGCAAAGAAACAGCCAAAGACCTTGCCAAAAGAGGTATTTCTTTTCATAACCTCAATTTCCAAAATATTCTAGTATAGAGTTCAACACACAAGTCACACTCCAGAAACATTTAAAAGTCATTGACATTGTTTTTTTCTGACAGTGATTTTTTTTTTGCCGTTCTGTGATGCTGTCTCCATAGGTGCAAGGATCATCCTTGCATGTAGAGATGTTGAAAAAGCAGAAACAGCCCTGAAGGAGATTATTGATGAATCAGGAAACCAGAGTATCGTGGTGAGAAAACTAGATCTGTCTGACACCAAGTCTATTAAAGAGTTTGCAGATGTAATTAAAAAAGGTAAGCTTTCACTGATGTCAGCTACTAGGATATGCACTACATTTTCATAGAATTTCACCTCACAGATTCACCAGACCTATTACATCTATGTATTCAATATGTCAAAACAATTGATGATAAACACAGACACTAGTGTTCGGCAGGTATCACAAATGCTGTAAAAAAATATGTCATATATATTTTTCCAATCTCATTTTCCCTTAAACTGGAAAGTACATTTTGCTTAGAATGTATAGGCTGGTATTTTGATCATCTGTGACATACAACGCAATGTGTGGCCTACTGAAATGATGCAGGCAATTTGTTTTGTTGGTTGACAGAGGAGAGCCAAGTGAATATTCTCATTAATAATGCGGGGGTTATGATGTGCCCTTACTCCAAGACAGCGGATGGCTTTGAGATGCAGTTTGGTGTAAATCACTTAGGTGAGTATGGCTCATACTCAGTCCCGGATTAATGCACAGGCTAGATATGGCTGCATCCTAGGGGCCCCCACCTGCCAGGGGCCCCCTGATTAGTCAGAAGTGACACATTGCAGAATTATGACAAGATACAATATCGAAAAATTAATCTGTCAGGTTGAGTAGAGTTGGTAGACATATTATCCTTAATTCGTTGTATGTAATTATGACACTATCTATGTAAATTTGTCGCAAAATTCGCTTTCCGGGGGGCCCGCAACCTGTAGCCTAGGGGCCCCAGGCCATCTTAATCCGGCCCTGCTCATACTATGATGTTCAATTGTTCATATACACATACATATAGCCCAGTGATGACGGCCCCCTCACCCTTCTCTCGGTGCACCTTGCGGTGCAGAGGTGTCTTTTGTCTCTGTCATGTTTATATGCCCATCCAAGTAAAACCCTCAACCAATATTTCCAAAAGCACGCATAACGTAACGCAACATAACGCAACACTGAACAATATCCATCCTTTGACTATCCAGACGGATGATCATATTCATAGCTTGTTTTTCACAAAACCAAAATGGCTGACAACAACAGCTGTCTTGCAGGTCACTTCCTGTTGACGTTCCTGTTGTTGGACTTAATCAAAAGGTCTGCCCCTGCAAGGATCATCAACGTCTCCTCAATGGCACATAGTTGGGGGACCATCCAGTTTGAGGACATCAACAGTGAGCAGCACTACCACAGCAGGAGAGCATACGGACAGAGCAAACTGGCCAACATACTCAGCACCCGCTCCCTGGCAAACAGGCTCAAGGGTTTGTAGTACACAAACTGTGTCAGGGTCAGGGACACCGCTAAGGTTGTGGAGGCCCTGAGCATAACTGGTCGGCAGACCTATTAAATAATAGTAATAATAATAATAAGATTAATAATAATAATAGTAATAATCTGCTAACTAAAAGTATGTGTTTTGTAATGTAATTTCTTTTTTTTTATGACGTTTTTTAGTCAACCTCAATTTAAGAGGCCCCAATTTTGGGGGCAAAGCAGTTGATGCCCTAAGCACTGGTTGGTGCCCTAAGCACTGGTTGGTGCCCTAAGCACTGTGCGTACTCTGCTTATGTCTAGCGACGGCCCTGGTCAGAGTTCTCATATGTTATACGCAGTACATTGGGCACTTTACTAGGCTGCAATACCAATGATGTGTTATATTATTTAACACCAGTCATAATGCTTTCAATTACAAAAATATTAGAAATGTTTAGAAATAAACATTTGGCATATAAATAGCCGCGTGTCGTGGAAGCTAAGCCCTTCTCCTCCTCAGGTTCAGGAGTGAACGTGTACGTGGTACACCCAGGAGTGGTACGCACGGAGCTGAAGAGACACATGAACATCCCACTGCTGATCATGTGGAAGGTCGTCAGGCCCTTTACCAAGACCATAGTGCAAGGAGCCCAGACCTCCATCTACTGCGCTGTGGAGCCAACGCTGGACACACAGAGTGGGGAATACTACAGGTGAACAATGCACACTACAGCGCATGTCAGCGTCAGTTATTGTGTATGGCAGGGGTTCCCAACCTTTTCCAACGTGGGGTCCACTCTAGATTGTCACAAATGTTCAGGGCCCACTTCTGACCCAATAAAGAATAAAACTCAAATAAATCAATAGCAACACACACCAAAATATGATTATAATTGTAGAAAATGATTTCAAGGCCCACTTGGAATACCTTCAGGGCCTACCAGTGGGCCCCGGCCCATAGGTTGAAAATCACTGGTGTATGGATCTCTGGCCCTAGGCAGGTTTCGCCCTCCTAGTGACGCAACGCCTTCAGCATTGCTTCTAGTCAGGCCAGGAGAAATACAAATATCGTTTCTGAGCTCCTGAAAAATCAGGAGCTCCTCCCACTTTGTCTGGAAGCAAACAACCAAATCAACCATGCAGATTGGGAGATGTTAATTGTTATGCTCTTGGTCAGACCAAGTCTCTAAGACATTTGAATGTCGATGATAATAAGGCTACACCGGCCCTACCTGCAAAATTGGTATCTGGAAGGGGCTACATTTTGGGGAACCCTCAGTTCAAGAAAAGGCACATTATAAATGCATTAATGTGCGCTCTGGATCTCCAAGAATGTTCCAGGATATATGATCACATTCGTCATGCTCTAGTTCTCCCTATGCCACACCTACAGTGCCCTCAGTATATCCTAAAGATTAATACTTTCATTTGGAAAAGGGAAACATGTTTCTTTCTCTTTCGACTCCCATAGCAACTGTGCCCCTGCCAGCTGCTCCCGGGCAGCGAGGGATGATGACGTGGCGGAGAAGCTGTGGGATCTCAGCTGCCAAATGCTGGGAATTACCTGGGAATAACCAATACATTACCAGGGAATGACCAATGCATTACCTGGGAATAACCGATGCATTACCAGGGAATGACCGATGCATTACCTGGGAATGACCAATGCATTACCTGGGAATGGACCAGGTTATTTCATTGGACAATTG
Source organism: Engraulis encrasicolus (assembly GCF_034702125.1). Taxonomy (NCBI): domain Eukaryota; kingdom Metazoa; phylum Chordata; class Actinopteri; order Clupeiformes; family Engraulidae; genus Engraulis; species Engraulis encrasicolus. The sequence continues at coordinate 22,845,672 of NC_085872.1, read as the reverse complement.
CCTTAAGACGAGTATCACAATGATCTGTGAAAGACAAGTTATGACTGGGGTTGTGGCAGGGCATGACTGAGATCGTCCAGAATTATGTGTTTAACCCCCCGCCCCCCCCCAAACACACACACACACACACCACCACCACCACCACCACTACACATAAGTCCCTTACAGTAACTGCTTTTGCTTATTTAGTATGCCATATCAACTTTCAACCGTGCCAAGCACTTTTTTTCTCTAAAATGCAATTAGTATTACCCTCTGTTAACTCTTGCCTTTGCCAATGTAGATTACATAACATAGGCGGTACAATAAAGCCAATTGCTAACCAGTGGATGTATGTCTTGTGATGTGTAACACTATTTCACAACTATTGCAGACAGACAGTCAGACAGACTGATGACGGCTGTCCGCTTTCCTGTCTCATACACACTTGCTCTTGCCGCAGTGGTGTAGTCTACTTTTTTTGATGGGTATACTGTATATTGGAGAATTTTTTGAAGTGGGTATACTGTATATATTTGTGCCATTCAAAATAATGGGTCAATCAATTTTAAGTGGGTATACTGAAATCCCTGAAATTTAGAAGTGGGTATACTCGCGTATACCCGCGTTCTACGTAGACTACACCACTGTCTTGCCGCTCTCACTGGCTCTCACAAACAGAGCACTTCCTCCTATGACTGTCTCCTGTATTTTGTTGTGGTATCCTATTTAAAATTCCACCTCAGATGAAGACAGACTGTCTCAATGAAGCCACCCTGAACAAAATGGGTTACCAGTTTTGTATTTAAATGCACCATTAATTGATTTAAAAAAAAAAAAAAAAGCAAATGTTCAGTTTACGTGAAGTGTGTCAGTATCATAATGCCTTGAAAAATCACCTTCTCAGTCTCAAGCTACACAAGTATATATACAATGTTCAAGACATGAACGTAACATAAAAGTCTGTAATGCACTTTCACCTACTTACACTTATTGCCAGCAGATGGCACTCCAGCATACCTGTGAATGTGTGTGTGTGTGTGTGTGTGTGTGTGTGTGTGTGTGTGTGTGTGTGTGTGTGTGTGTGTGTGTGTGTGTGTGTGTGTGTTACTCTTTAGCATTTTGGTCAAGATTGGTCAAGTATAACTGTGAATGTGTGTGTGTGTGTGTGTGTGTGTGTGTGTGTGTGTGTGTGTGTGTGTGTGTGTGTGTGTGTGTGTGTGTGTGTGTGTGTGTGTGTGTGTGTTACTCTTCAGCATTTTGGTCAAGATTGCATGTATGTCCTGTAGATTGAAACAGGATGCTTGGTACCTCTGGGTCTGTCTCTGTTTCAGTAAGCGTTTGGAGTGGCTGTGCGCACACATTCAAGTAAAAAGGTTCCAGACTAAACACAATCTGACAAAAAAGAAAGAGAATCCGCACACTATTGCTGCTCCCAGTTTATTATACACAACGTTTTGAGCAGTCTGGTCTTCGTCAGGTGTAACTTCAGGGGTGAATTTCTCAAAACCAAAGTTGCTTACTACATGAGCTACTTTGTTGTTTTCAATGCATTTTCCCATTGGCAACTACCGAAGTTGCTAACAGGCTAACAACTTCTCTTTTGAGAAACTCACGCAGGTTTGTACCTGCACCTGACGAAGACCAGACTGGTCTAAACGTTGTGTATAATAAACTGGGAGCAACAACAGTCTGCAGACCTTCTTCCTTTTTTTGTCTGTCTCTGTTCCTCACAATTTCTATTCTTTTTCTGAGTACGGTAACTGCTTGCATATGCAAAGCCAAATGTGTAAAAATATATCACCCCAGTGAGAAGCTATATGGTGATTTTCTGCCCATGCCAGTTCTTTACGAATTCCTGACAGGAAATGGAGGAGAGGAAAAGAGGAACGGAGGGGAAATTCTCTGACCTACTCACGCTGTATTTTCTAACATTTTTTTTGCTTTTTGTGTATCCTAAGGTAAGAAAGAATAACTATTATAACCGGTTTTAAAATTGATTGATTATTTTATGTGCCACTCATTGTAGATATATGCTATTCACTGTGCAAGCAAATTAAACAGCCTATGCCCTCCCTGATCTCTTTAATAACTACTCCCATTAATGTTTGTATTTGGGGATTTATAGTAGTGCTCAAATATTGAAGGTGAAATGCTGATTAGTTTCATTTTGGCTGGTAGAAAAGACCAACTGACTCGCCACTTTGACCCATTAGTGAGTGTGTGTTTGGCTTGTAAGATTTCATCTACTTGCCGTTTTGTCTGGTGATGAAAAATGTTAATTAAGGGCCCTGATTGCAGTAGATAACTAAGCACACTTTCTATGCATAACAGTTGCTTTTATTTCAGATGTGAGTGGTCCATCGATAGTGCTGTGTGGTTAAAAGATTTGGCTGAGGTCATCTGACATGGTTTTTGTTTTGCCTGAGGTGTTTGGTCAATTTTATATTTGGTCAGCACGCTCAGCTTTATATCATAATTAAATTAATACTGGAATCAATGAGAGCCTTTCTTGCCATTTCACTTTTACTCTCTGGATGTTGAAATACCAAGAATGCAAAAACCCCCCAAAAAAACATGTCTAGGTGTGAAAAATGAGTGGCTTCCTTTTCACTACATAGAATCTAAAACTTGAGTATCTGTGAACGTCATTTGTGATCTGCCAGTACAGAGTCTGAAGACAATATTTTTAGCATTCACGTCATATGACTTCATATCCTATTTTCATAGAAACTTAACCTTACTTCACAGAAGTGAGAGAGATTATCACTAACACCTCTGTCTCTACACCATCCAAGCCATGTCACAAGTCCAGGGCTGGACTGGCCATCTGGCATACCGGGCATTTCCCCATGGGCCTGCGCCCTCATGGGCCCCTATTTTCAGAAATGTAAAAAAAAGAAAAAAATATATACTTTTTTTTTAACATTTCTTAAAATAGGGGCCCGCAAGGGTGTGGGGCCCACCGGTGAGTCAGTTCTGCTCTGCTAATTTTGAAGGGCCCCATTAAGCCAAAAGTGCCCGGGCCCTATTTCTCCCCCAAGTCCAGCCCTGCACAAGTCACTATTTCCACAACTTGTGATGAACCTAAATTTCCGTTAAAACAACTCTGACATTCAAATCACCTTTCAGCTTGAATCAGTCAAAGGTACAGTATATGCCTCACTCTGCTCCAAAGTAACACTTAATTGCAATACATTCTATATTATTTATTGTAGGTGTAACACTACATTTTGTTACATTGTGCATAGTTGCTGCAATACATTGCATTATACTGTATGTTGTTCTGGTATGGTGTGTATTAGGTTGAATGAGAAGGCCTTTTTTTCTTTTGTGATTCTTTAGAGTAAGCTGAGCTGAGAGGTGAAGCCTTCCAGTGACTCTGTCTATGACAAGACCAGTTTCCACTCATCAACCACCATGTTGCATCTCAATGTCTCTAATGCAACAATGGAAGCTCTGAGGAAAACTGACATCATTGTCCAAAGTGCCATATTTGGCATTGGTATGCCAGCACTGAGCCTCGCATGTTACGCTGTCTCACGGCTGGTCAGGGTTGATCACATCACGCCCGTCTATATCATCAACCTCCTGCTGTCAGACTTTCTCCAAGTCCTGATCCGACCTCTGCTAATCAAACGAGTTCTGGAGCGCACAGACAACAACCTCAGTGCCAGACATTTTGTGTTTCTCTTGGGACTGTTCGGCAGTGTTGCGTCCATGCTGTGCCTCGCGCTGGAGAAGTACGTGGCGGTGGCACACCCCCTTTGGTACCAAAAACGGCACACAATAAAGTGTTCCATCCTGATCTGTGTCACCGTTTGGATTTTGATACTGACCGTTACTTTGTTGAACGAGCTCCTGCTTCATCCACAAGCGGAAAATCTGAGCGTGTATTTTATGAACGCCGTGCTCAACTTCTTGCTCTTTACATGTCTTGCTATGTGTTATTTTGGAACATGGAGAGCAATACGGTCTGTTAGATCTGTGTCTACCCAGGAGAAGAAAAGAATCATGCAGTTAATGGGAATGGTTGTGGGAACATATGCGGTACTCTTTTTACCTCTGTGTGCTGTAAGCATGTATGTGTATGCCGTTCAAAAGCTTTTTTACATTCCTATGTATCTCACAAGTCTGTTGGTTCAGCTGAATCCCATGGTGGATCCCTTCTTGTACATTTTCATTAGAAAGGATATCAACGTGCGAGACCACTGTTGTGTTACATGCTAGTCTCACAAAAGTACCCAAATGAAGACACAACATGGGTTAGCATCATGAATGAAAAATGGATTTCTAGAGAATGGACAATCTTCTTTCTAAAGATGTACAATTTCATCTGTTGGGTTGCTAAGCATTAATGGCAAGTGTTAATTGTGCACACATTGAAAAAAAGAAGTTCAGTAACTTCTGTCTTTTATGTTATAAAATCGTATGTTAACAGTTTCATCTCTCTCTATACAAATGCATTGTTAGTTGCTCTTATTTTACCATAGGCTGTATGTTTTTATGACATGCTTTTATTATGGCATTCGCACAGTGCACACTGTCAGTTCTGCAAATCAGTAGACTTTGTTTATATGCTATTCTCTACATACAGCAAAAACAAAGAACATGTATTTTTAAAATGTATTTTTTTTTTAATTATATTCAGAGGAAATATTTAATGAACCCATTCTTAAAACAGCATGGTACTACATTATAGCTGCCTTCATTCATGTTACTGCACTTCATTTATTGCCAAGTTTTAAACTGTGTGTAGAGTCAAATGAAAATGTAATGTATAACCAGACACAAGTACATTTACATAGTGTTTTTGTAACACATTTGTTTAAGAAAGCTGTACAACATTACATCATAGGAAGCTACCGTATGTTTTGAACATCACTTACAAACACTGTATTTGTTGTAAAGATAACTAGACATCAGACAATCAGAACACATTTAAATCATTTAGATTTTTAGAAACAAATAAAAATGTTTTAACAGTATCAGTCAATGTTACTGTCATTGCCTTACACTGTCTAGCTTTACAGTTGGGTAACATGCATTCATTCGAAAATGGCACTAGTACATTTAAAATCAACACCGCTTTTAACACCTCAAAAGAAACAGAAAAACCTTCAAGTCCATATCATGGGATTTAATCAACCAATATTTTTTTTCCTGAGCATCGTTAAAAGTAACCAGCACAGCACAGCACCAGTGGACATCCAGACACTTAACATAGGTATATACACACTACCATTCAGCACACGTATACACAATACACGTAATAAATGAGAGGTATGGAATAATAACCACAACAAAAACTACACATTAGATAAACACACGTTCCCTTATTTTGTTGCAAAAATTAAAATGCTTGAAAAAAGTGTGCAGATATGATGCACTTAGCTGCTCCTCATCCATGAATCATTTCATGATTAATAATTAATGTAGTGGCTTTGTCTTTGTGACTACTCAGAAGGACATCTTTCACATTCAACTGTCAGGTACTGTAGATGCCACAGCACTTTTCAATGTAGTTGATGAAACTTTAATGTTGTCAACTGTATGAATTGAAAGTCTGAGAAAATATAATGGACTCTATTACTAAAATAAAATAAAGGAATACCACTTAGGAGGCTAGGTACGTTCAAGTATTTTAGCATGGGATCTATCGAGCTCCCTTCCTGTGCAGTAAAATGCCTTCAAGCAGTCATAAAATAGTATTTCCAAACATTCTTTGAAACATAGTTACCAGGCACCATCATTTTAAACAACCAGCTCCCTTGGTGAAGGATCAGTGTATTTCCAGATGCAATATTGTCATTGTCACCCTGAACTTAATACATTCACATACGTACGTAGTTTGCAAGTTCATTCATTCCAAATAACTTCCATGATGGTATATGTGCTTCTCCCTCTAGAGAGGAAGAACAAACGTAAGTAGATGAATTTGGGCCTACAGGATAGGGCAGTGCAGCTGGCCACATCTCAGTCTCAACGACTCTGTGGGCTCCTGCTCCTGTAACCTTCTTTCCACGACGGCCTGTGACCGAGGGGCTCGCTCCACTATTGGCGCCACTTCTGGGTGTATTTTTCCATCTGGAAGTTTGAACTCTACCGAGGCGAACGAGGACAAGCTGCTGTTTTTCCTCGCCCACGTTTTTGGCGGTTCCTGTTGCGGAAAGACCTTGTTGGTCCCTCTCATGCTGTCTCCCTGCTTGCTGCCGATGCTACACCCGTCATCGTGGAACGGATCAGAGTCGCTGCTGTGTGGTATGGTGAAGTAGGTGCATTTGGGCGTCGGTGGCTTAGCCATCTCCTCGAGCTCGGATGAGGAATAGACAAGCATGGCGGAAGGATGGTTGGCATGCTGCGAGGCAGGGCCTTCCTCACTGGAGTGGCTGTGGGCCGAGTGGGCAGAGGAGGAGTCCACCTGACCGTACATCTCCGTGGCCTGAGGAGGGGACGTCCGAATCAGGTGGTTCTCCTTCAGCAGCCACCGCCCTTTGTCAATGAGCACACCCTCGCTGAGCTCTGTTTTAGTGAAAGACATGTACTGCACAGACTCTGAGTCTCCCTTCCCTGAACTCGACGTGCTAAAGTGTGCAATGTCCTGGGGGTGAGGATCTATAGGTGGAGGGTCCTCATTGGACTTAAGGCTACATACACTTTTAACATCAGACTCTGGGCTAATATTTGACTTCACACCAGGTGGAGAGCTCTCACGCCTGTTCTCAGCACTAGAAGCACTGCCTTGGTCGTGTGAATGTTCACCAACTTCATCAGTTTCATGTTGTGATCTCTGTGAGATTGTATCTACTTCTTCATTTCCTGTTGATGAATCTGCTGAGTACTGGAGCCTGCTAGCTACACTGTCGGCTGTTTCAGGTCTGTAGTCAGACAGGTCAGAGGTGCATGGGCTGGGTAGTCGCTTCAAACCATACTCACTCTCTGCGTCCATTCTGGATCTAATGCACATTCCATCACCACATATTTCAGGCTGTATTCTCAAATTGCCATCACAGTCATAGGTGAAAGCTAGGGTAGATGACAGCAGAGCTTTATTGACAAAGTCGAGGAATTCTTGGGAGTACTCCCCAGAGCTGTATATTTTTCTGGGCAATACCGGAATCTGGGCATCAATCTGGGAATCTGGGCTTTTGTCCTCCATCTCACTGGGACTGACGCCATTTCCACTGTGAGAGCTAACACCCTCGTCTAAACTGGAGCTCACAGGCGAGGCCTCCTTTTCTTCAGCAGATGAAGGCGCTTGTGTGAAATTAGCAGCCAGTTCATCATGACAGCCGTCCTCTTGTATGTGGCCGTCTTCCTCTTCCACAGGACTGTCTGTGTTGACAGCTGTTTCCACTGCGGCAATGTCTTCTTCACTTAACTCACATTTGGCTTGCTCTGACTGACAGTCTGTATCGACATCGCCTTTAAAAGACTCAGAGCCTTTTTCGATCTCTTTATGTTCAGGTTCAGAAATAGGAGTGAGAAACCGATCCCTATCTATGTCCTCTGACTCTGCTGTTGGGGATGAGGTTTCTTCACATTTACAACTTGCTGCATCATTACTACCACCAACACTTGTTGCCCCGTCATCTATTGTGTCATTAATCTCTACAGCTTTTGTTGGAATACTGCTACTGTCACATGATTGACTTTCTTCACATTTACAACTTGCTGCATCATTACTACCATCAGCACTTGTTGCCCCGTCATCTATTATGTCATTAATCTCTACAGCTTTTGTTGGAACACTGCTACTGTCACATGATTGACTTTCATCCATAGAGTTTGCCTTCTCTGTATTCTCATCTTGTTGTTCTGCTTCAGGCATCATCTCCAAATTCTCTTTGTGAATACTCTCTTCCTCCTCCAAGTCATGTTCATCTATAGAATTCGTTTTCTCTGCACATTCATCCTGTTCATCCACTGAATTGTTTGTCTCCATATTGTTTATCATTTGATTGCTGTCGTGTTCCTCCAACTGCTCTGCCTCAATAGAATTTGAATTTGTTTCTGAATTTGAATTTGTGAACTGTTTCTCTGAACAGTTATCTTTTTCATCTGATGAATTCTTAGTGTCCACGTTGTTTGCGTGAATATTGTTATCCACATTGAAGTGGTCTTCCATAACAGAATTTACTTCATCTGTATCTTTCTCCTGTTCCTCAACTGCATTCTTAGTTTCCAAATTCTGCGCTTGAATATTATTATCTGCACCCACGTAATCTTCAGCTATGGAATGTGCTTCTTCTGTTTCTTGGTCCTGTTCCTCAACTGAATTCATAGTTCCTGGTGTTTCTGTTTCATTGTTATCCTCATCCATGTGACTTTCATTCAAACAATTCTCATTGTCTGTATCTTCAGGGAATTCGTCTGGCACTACAGCTTCACTGCCATCTACATCAACAGTGTTTGTATCTGCATGCTTACTATGTGAATCTTCTTCAGCAGTGCTAGTGGAAGGCTCTGTTCCATCTTGGTAAGGTACCTCTTCCCCAACAAGAGAGGCTATCTCCTGTCGCAGCTCTTCACACATGCTCAGTTCCTCCATCAACTGTTCAAGAACAGAGGAATTTTCCTCAGTTTTTTTTTCTCCACCTGTCTCTGACTGTACTTCTAGTGCAAACTCCTGTTCCGTTCCTTTTGGTGATGCTAACGGACTGTCCTGAATGTCATGCTTATCTTGGAATTCTCTCCAGCTCTCCTGAAACTTGGGAGACGTAGATTTTCGTAGGTCGGTTAGGCTGGCCCTGAGCTCTTGTTCGTCCTCTGTACTTGCAAGCTTTTCTAGAGATTGCATAACCTTCAGGGCCTCTGGAAAGTAACTGTTGGTACTATTCAGTGAAATCTGTGATGATGCTAGACTGTCTGAACCATCCTTCAGTGTCATGACCGACAGGAAGGAAAGGAGTTTGGTAGAGGAAGCACCAAACACAGAAGCCACTTGACCAGAGAAGTCAGGCAGGCTGCGAGCTTTCTCCAAGGAGGCAGGCAAGATGGGGCTGACAGCCCGTCGAATGGACTGCAGAGACAAGCGTAGCTGCTGTACAATTGGCTTCATACCTCCTGTGAAGCTTGGTGTAACATCATTGGGTGGTTCACCCTGAAGTGGAAACAGAGCCTCAGTTGACCTGTGCATTTTCTCATTGCGGTCCTGATCGGCCAGCTGGACGCGAACACTCGGCATGGATCTACAGAAGCCTCTCGGGCTCTGACCTTTGTGACTGGGCAGCTCTACTTCACATTTGACCTGCAAGAACGGTGTACGTCGTTGCTGTTTATCTGCATGTTCCTCAGTGGACAAACCCTCTTCCTCAGCGGAGAGGTGTTCTGAGGCACTCACGTCCTCCGACTCTTCTGTGGTATCGGGGCCTATTTTAAACACGGCCCTATCTTGATATTCGGCCTCGGCATGGTCCACCTCCTCCACACAGATGATTGGCTCAGGTTGCATCTTCTCCAGCCAGCTTCCCACATACTCGTGGACATCAGTGGGAGGGGCACAAATGAAGGGTACTGATACACTCTCAGGCGGGTCTTGTTTTGGGGATTTCAGTCTGTCCCCATTCACAGATTTTGGCCTCGCTTTGGAGATTTTTTTGGTTTGGCCTGAATTTGCAGGTGTTGCTGGCTTCCTGGCGGCTGGTAGGGACGAGGCCGTATTTGTAGCTTGTGCTTTAGGGGATGAGCTTCTGGATGTGGCCACTCCCAAATGCAGTGCATCTGTGGAGGATAAAGGCTTTCTTATCCCAGGATTAGATGATGTGCTGCTTTTAATTGACGGCTGGCTTTTGCTGCCCTTTCGTTCTGACTTGTTTGTTTTGACTGGCTGACTCGATCTGTTGAGCTGGTCTTTAGTCCTCTCGGCTGAACCCAAAGGCTTTCTGTCCTGACTGCTGACACTGAGGGTCTCGGGTGAGTTGAACTGACCTAAAACCTGTAAACTATTGGCATAGTTGTGTTTTTGCACTGGTGCCGAATGTTCAGGCTCAGAGGAGCTTGTTCTTTCCTCTCTCTGGGCAACACTCTCTTCACTGAGGTCTTGGCAATTGCCCAACTCAGACTCTGCTACTACCACAGATCCTTTAATCCTTGCTTCTGATGCTATGCTTTGACGACCAGAGGAATCTGTGTCAACAGCTATGATATTTCCCTCTTCATTTTGACTAGGCAAGACATTTGGACACTTGCAATATTGCAGTTCATCTGAACTAGGCTTGTCTTGTCCCTCTGAGTTATTGTCTTTGAACGCCTCATGAGTGTTACATTGTTCATCAGCTGACAGAATGTGCAAATCTTTCATGGAGTTTTCATTTCCGTTTGTAGAGCTCATACACTCCTGTTCTGAATTTTGACCACTGCAAACCAACTCATCATGTGTCATATTGCTAGCTGGAGGTTCTGATGTATTTGCAGGAGGTGAGGCAGATTGTGTTTCGACAGGATTTGGGATTTCTGTCAAATCATGCTTTTCCTCTGATAGCTCATTTTCAGCGCTGACTGGACTGTGAGAGCACATGTCTGTCTCTTTTAGTTGGGAGCCTCTGCCATCAACCCTTCCTTTCGGAGAATTCCTGCATTTTTCTGAATTCTGTGAAGTTACGTCTGTGGATTTATCACAACAATTCATCCCTCCCTCACCCAGTGAGCATCTTTCTTCCTCGCATTCTACATCTGGAGTGTTTTTGCTAATGTCTGTGAGTGATGCAGTGGTGTAATAATCACCTACCATGTTGCACTCCCCTACAGGTGGGCTGTCCTGGGCATTATCCTCTAGCGCTGGGTTATTGATCTGGTCTCCAGCCCCATCCTCCTCTTTTGTCTCGGCTGTAGATGGTACATCCATGTCCTCCCTGCTCTTTAAATCTCTGGCCTTAATAAGGGAGCTGCTGCATGGAGCATTCATGGGCAACGTGTCACCTGTGGCAACTGATAGATCGTGATAGATTGCCTCTCCTTCAGCTAGAGAGGATAACTCTTGCCACAGTTCATCAGACACACTGGACAGGTCCTCCATCAATTGCTCAATATCAAACGCTTTCTCTTTCCGTTGGTCACTTGTTTCTGACTGCACTTCCAATATAAACTCCTGTTCTGTTCCTTTTGGTGACGCTAACGGACTGTCCTGAATGTCATACTTCTCTTGGAATTCTCTCCAGCTCTCCTGAAATTTGGGAGAAGTAGATTTTCGTAGGTCTGTTAGGCTGGCCCTGAGCTCTTGTTCATCCTCTGTGGTTGCAAGCTTTTCTAGGGACTGCATCACTTTCAGGGCCTCTGGACAATAGCTGTTGGTACTCCTCAGTGAAATCTGAGATCCTAGACTGTCTGAACCATCCTTCAGTGTCATGACGGACAGAAAGGAAAGGAGTTTGAAAGAGGAAGCACCAAACGCAGAAGCCACTTGACCAGAGAAATCGGGCAGGCTGCGAGTTTTCTCCAAGGAGGCAGGCAACATGGGGCTGGAAACCCGTCGAATAGATTGCAGAGACAAGCACAGCTGCTGTACCATTGGCTTCATACCTCCTGTGAAGTTTGGTGTAACATCATTGGGTGGTTCACTCTCAGCAGGAAGTGGAAACAAAGCTTCCGTTGATTTATGAAGTTTAGCTTTACTGTCCTGATCAGCGGGATGGATTCGAACACTGGGCATTGATCTACAAAAGCCTCTCATTCCTTGTGGTTCGTCGCCAAGCAGCTCTCCCTCACACCGCAGCTGTACAGCTGGATATTGCTCAGCTTTATCAACAGATAGATCCTCAGCAGGTAAACTTGCCTCTTCGTCACAAGGAATTTCCTCAGACCCTTTAGATAAGTCATTGTCAGCTGGTGTTGATAGCCCTTCTAATGTCTGACAACCATTTTCTGCCTCTGTAAGATACAACTCTTCCATGTAGGGCACAATTCCTGGCTGCACTTGTTGGAGCCAGGATTCTACATACTGTTGAACGGGAGGAGTGGAGCAAAGCAAAGGCATTGAAGCACTCTCACTGATTTCCCTCCTCCGTTTAGGTGATCTGCCTCTGTCGTTACTTAAGGATTTTTGTTTTGGAACGGTCGTTTGACCAGGAGGGAGAGACATCAGGATGTCCTGGACATTTTTCCTGTATGGTTCTTTTGGCTTCTCAGAATCAGAGTTGTTTAAATTATAGGACAGGTCTCCCACTGCACCCTCGTTTAAATTTAGCGATTGTTCTGCTGACAATGCTGAATTGGTACTTTTACTGGCAGGTGTTCCATTATTCCTCTCGCTATTTTTAACTCTGCTAATTTTTCTGTTTTGTAAACTTTCTGCCGAACTCCTTGTTTTTGCTACATTGTCAGAATCTGTCGTTCCTGTGTTCCTTTGCCCTCGTTCTGACCTGGAGGATAGAGGGGATGACTTTTTCTGTGATGTAGATGTTACGGATCTCTTTGTCACACTTTCAGTTTTACTCCTAATGTCCTCATTTACTGATGGGGATTGATGTGCAGCGCTCCTACTACTGCTCGTTGATGTCTTAGTTTTAGGCTGCTGCTGCTGAGGAGGCATGCTCCCTGATGAAAGTGAGGACATTTCATCTTTTTTCCCATTAGAAGACTCTGATGCAGTTTTAGGCTGCTGCTGAGGAGGAGGCATACTACCTGATGAAAGTGAGAACATTTCATCTTTTTTCCCACTAGAAGACTCTGACGCAGTTGATCGTCTTGTCAGGTCTACATCACAGTCATTATTCGATGAACAAGGGCCAGAGTCTGTGGAGGCTTGTTTACTTTGTGCGCGTGGTGAGTTACCCGGACTGGGCCTTTTCTGCAAACTGTGCTGAGGGCTTGCTAGATAGTTTTCATAGTTACCCTGGGACTGTGTCTCATATACATACTTAACAGTTTCTGTGACATCGCTGTTGTGGATCTGCAGTGCGTCTGCAACTCCAGACGCCCTGACTGTAGGATGTAAGGTGTTTTTCTTGCCCTCTGCGGATCCCATTGTTCTGGGTTTTGGTACAGGCCTGATGCTACTGGCACTGCTCCGACTGACGACACAGTATCCCTCAGTCACATCTCCCTCTGCCGTGTGCTCCATGTAAGAGTACGTACCCACAGTGCTCTCTTGAACCGCAGTCTCTGTGACTGTTGTGATATTCTCCACCGATGCGCTGTGACTTTTCACATGTCGCGGTCCTGGTGTAGGAGTCCGCCTGCTGTACTTGAGGTTCCTGGAGGTCTCTGCCTTGGCACTGCTGCAGTAATGGTCCACCTGTTCTGTGAAAGCGACTGTCCTCTCTGTTGCGGTATGACAGTGACTTGCCTCAGGGGCCCTCTCTGCGTTGTGCCCGCCAGCGTTTCGGGATGAGTCGTTGCTGACATCTGGCGAGTTGGGACCAGAGACAGAGTGCAGGGTGCACGACCCCAGGTACTGACAGGACACAGTGGTGCGGCTCAGTGTAGTGGTCCAGTGTACCATCTCCTCTTGCTTTAGTGTGAGGCGCACTTTCATCTCCACCGTCATGCTCCCATCCTGGTTCACACGGAAGGATTTTTCAATGTCGTCCTCGGATGGCATTGCTGGACAGTCTCTCCTGTTGAGTCCTGATGTGCACTCAGGGGGATCCATGTCCACAGATTCTGTGGGGCGGTTTAGGAAGGTGCCCAAAGACCCAGAATGGTGACTTTCGTGTTCAGAGAGACTTTCACTGAGGGACTTCTTTATTTGATTCACAATGTATCTCTCTGATGACAATGAGAATTTCCTCGACCTTGCGCTGCTACTTGGAGAATTCTTTTGGTCTTGATGTGCAAGTGGAATGGAAACATACGTCCCATGCCACACAGTGCCATGAAAGAAAGGAGAGAGAAGGAAATAAATTAGTTAGATTTTCAATAACATGCACCTCACATTGAAAATGGAACTGAAATGAAATCCCACTGGAATAAAATTCAGGGGCCTCATTTATCATTTGATTGTAGAATGTCTTCTAAATTGTGTCCTACGAGTGAAATATAGAATGGTCGCAAGTAGGGATGCACGATGTTGAAATTTTTGGCCGATACCGATATCCGATATTTATATTGCGGTTTTGGCCGATAACCCATATTAACCGATATACCGATGTTTTTTTTTTTTTTTTAAAGGGAGATAATAACATTTAATACAGACTGACAATGATGCAATGATGAATTTTCAAATGTCTTCCTTTATTTTCAACTCCCTGTGATAAACATTAGATAATAGAATAGAAGACAAACAATGAAAGGCACTGTCAAGTCTAAAAACCATACCAGAACCAATAAGAATGAGAACCGTAAGTTCATTTTAAAAAACAGTGAAAGTAACTGCCAAGTCTAAAAAACATACCAGAAGCGAAAGTTCATATATATATATATATATAGGTATAGAAAATCGGGATTTATCAAACACGCGATGGCTGCTCCTAGGCACACCTCTGCATGATAAATCCCACACCTTCCAAATCACTGTGCACGCGTGCATTTGGGGTAATTTGCATCCCGAAACGCCATATATATTCACATGCCATGTTAATTCGAAGGCGCCACCCTGTTTGGACACACATGAACACACGGGGACACTCAAAGCGCTGGCGGGAAATGCGGAGATAGAAACATTTCCGTGGCAGAAATGGAGGTGCTTTCGACAGGGGGAGGACAGTGTTTCAAAATAAATAAAAGGGGACACACATGGAAGAAAACACTGTCAAATAGCACACTGTCACACTCCATTGCCATTCAAAGCAAACTGTACCTTGTGTAATGGAGCGCTGCTCCTTTAAGGGAGGTCTGACGCTGCGGCACACGTCACCACGCCGCTCGTAGAGGCTTATGGGAAGTCTCTTCATAAACACTGCCAGTGGCTAGTATTCGGTAAGCCTGCAAAGTTCTCCTTTGCGCGTTTCATCGCCACCGGCGAATGCTGTGGTTGCTTCTCCCCTCGCCGTCGAGAGGAGTGCGGTGTCCAGTTCAGATCTAGGAGATGTGGACCATTTCTTGTCCTCGTGAGTATGTGGACCATTTCTTGTCGCTGTTTATGTGCTAGCCAGCAGCTAGTGGCTAACTTCGCGTCTGCTGTTCTATAGGTTGTGATTCCAACTTGGCGTCTCTTACTTGGCTAGAGTGATCTCTTGCTTCTCCACTGGCAAGGACTTCGGTGGACAATACCAACGGTTACCTTGCGCATTTCCCGTCTCCTGCACGCCGGTATGTATTATAGTGGGTTAGCTTGTGCCTTTACCCAGCCCTGACTGTTTGTTTTCGTACCATGGTTGCTAACGACGGCCATTATTATGGTTTCAGCGTGTGGTCGCTGCCGGCGCCTCGGCCGTGTGCCTCTGTATTGGCACTCCGACTGTGAGAATCGCGCATCGGTGCACCCTCATCTCCGGGTAAGGTAACCTCTCGGCAGCAGAATCGTGTGATAGTGGGTGTCCTGCTAGCTTGGCTAACGCTCTCCTCCTCCCTCGCAGGTTGTATCCGTGTGGCCGTGGTCAGACACACCACGCGTTTAGGTGCACGAGCGGCGACTTTTAGCCCCGGTTGTGTGGTGCCTCTGGAAGCCGGGAACCCGTATCTCGGCTGCTGCTCCGGCCTCGGAAATTGGACATTCGTGTGTGTGTGTGCGTGGGCGCGCTTTGGTTCAGTGTGTGTGTGTGTGTGTGTGTGTGTGTGTGGGCGCTCGGCTCGGTGTGAGCTGGTGTACGCTGGTGCGTGTGAGTGTGTGTGTGTAGGTAGTGTGGGGATACTTAGGGGACTGCACTGAGCTGAGCCTCTGGCATTGGTTTACCTCATGTTTTGATTTCGTTTTCTTTCGTTTGCTGTGCCTAATTTCCTTTTTTTTATTATTTCATTCAATTATCTAATTTCTAATTTAACTGCATGTGCTTATTGGATTTTGATTTATTTTGCATGGTTTGCTGTGATTTCTAATTATTTCTGTTTGTTGTGAACTATTTCTTTACTTTTCTTTTGTTAATTCTGAGGTGTGCCATTGGCCCTAATGTGTTAGCCGTGCCAGCCCCTAGTAACAAAGTCTGACAACCTGAGTGTGGGTTCTAAGGCCTTAGGCCTACCAGGTGTGTTGCCTATTGTGAATTAGTGAACATACTTTGGGGCAGGTGTTTACAGATCCGCGGGTGTGGTGGCAGCACACCCACCCCTGCACTTTACTGTGAACGTGAACATACTTTGGGGCAAGTGTTTATCGATCTGCGGGTGATTGCGATAGCACACCCACCCCACTGCACTTTGTGAATTGTGAGTACCTTTTTATATTTTATTGCAAAGAGTGAGAAAGATATATTTTTATAACGCAAAGAATAATAAAGATTTGAATTATTAATTGTCACCACTGTCTCTGCCTCCATTGTGCACGAACCTGTGTTTGCCTGGTAATCTATTGTGCGGGTACATTGTGTGTTGGTCCGGGGTATCTGTAACTACCCCTAATTAATTTCCTCCGGGGGCTCCACCCCCGGGGGTGGCGTAGTCGAACTACTTCCTGTAACGGTCTCGCCCACTACACTTGCACGGTCAATATTATTTGCAATTTCGTGTTTCTTCCACTCGCACGCATGGTCTGAGGTGTGCGTAGATTTAGGCACATTTCTACGTCCAAGTACATGTTCAGAAATCCCACACTTTGCTCAGGAATGATCGCACGCACGCTTTAAGCACAGAGCTGTGCCTAAGAACGCTTCATAAATGAGGCCCCAGGATTCTACCAGGCTTGTAGAAAAACCTTTTTAATTTAGATAGATAGATAGATAGATAGATAGATAGATAGATAGATAGATAGATAGATAGATAGATAGATAGATAGATAGATAGTAGGGCTGCTCGATTATGACAAAAAATTAACATCACGATTATTTCAGTCAATATTGATATCACAATATTTTTAGGCAATATTTCTTTTAAAGACAAATAATTGTGCTAAAGAATTCACAATCTTCCCTCCCTTCAACAGTGAGAGTGGAGTGTAGTGTGACTGGCCATAGAGAAACACACAGTGGTGTTCTGCATGAGTGTCTTCTCTGCAAGTCTGCTCTGTAAGTCTGCTCTGTGCTCGCAATCACTCAAGTGAAGGGGAATGTATTGTGCTTAGCATAACTGGCAATATAGACAAATGACAAAAATATTGTTTCAACTCGATATTATGAAATTTGATATTGTTTGACAGCCATATTGATATCACCATATAAATTTGATATATTTTATAGCCCTACTAGATAGATGGATAGATAGATAGATAGATAGATAGACAGACAGACAGACAGACAGACTGACTGACTGACTGACTGACTGACTGACTGACTGACACACATACATACATACAGACAGACATATTACTTGATATGCCCTTACATATTTGAGTCGGGGCTCTGGGTTGTTCCATTGTGAAGGCTGCCTGAGTGGGATTTAGTGCTCCTCCTGACTGGAAGTTGAAGTTGGTCAGCCTGAAGTGCTCAGTGCCTCCTGCCACCACCACACCGGAGCACAGGATGAGGCCTGCAAGGCCCTCAACCTGCCAGACAAGCAAAGACAGACGCCTGGTTATAGTGATGAATATATTTAGAAATGTTAATATCAGGCATATTATCTTCAAGAAAAGTAATATGATTAGCAACAGCTTTAATAACATCTATAAACCCAACCTATTTTGCTTTTTTTGGCAACAAACAATACTAAAAGATAAAAACTGATTTGAAAGACATAAACTTGTTGATTACCACCATGGTGAAAAAAGAGCATGTAATTGCTAAATCCCGTATTTAACCTTCACCTGCGCACGGATCGTGAGGCCGAGGTCCTGTGCCACTGCCAAGTGGAGTCAGATGGCACCCACTATCTACTTAGTGCCACACAGGTGTGCACAAGACAGTGCCAGGGGATAGAGAGAAGGTCTTAAACTTAAATTGACTAAAGGTATAGGTCCTAGCCTACACTGAATTCAGCATGCAGGTATTTCCTCTGTGCTCATTTTATCCATGAAACCTACTACTACTACTACTACCACCACTACTACTACTACTACTACTACAACTACTAGGGATGTAACAATATTGTATAGAACCGAGAAATCGTGATACACACACTCACAATACTGTATCGTGATACAAGGAGGCAGTATTGTGATACACCTCTTCAAAGTTTTGTTACCATCAGTCCAGAAAACAACCACATGATATGAAGTTATAGTGCTTCCAAGCATCAAATCATCATCATTACTATATTTAAACTTAAAAAATATATATTAGTAGCCTCTTGTAACCTATTCTACCTACAAAATATCATAGTTTTTATTCATAATTTTATTTTACATTGCTAGAAAATGTGAAATCGTGGGGTGTATCAAACTGTAGGACATAAATCGTGATACGAACCGAATTGTGAGTTGAGTGTATCGTTACAGCCCTAACTACTACTACTACTACTACTACTAATAATAATAATAATAATCTTAACAGGCATATTGGTCCAGTGGTACTTGATTGGACATACAGACCATATAACATGCTCATGGCACTGTTTATGTACTTAACTGCACATAAACTGTATGACAAATTTCCAAAATGAAGTTCTGAGTCAGATAAACAATCTTTACCCGTCTTCCATCTGGGGTGAAGAGCTTCACAACTGGAAACTGCATAATTTGAGAGAGATAATCCAAAAGTGCATCAAAAGTTGGGGCAATTCTCCTTTGCAACACCACTATCCGTTTCACTGTTGGGTCCCTGTTTTTGAAAACTGTTAGTCTTTTTGGAGTCCGCACTGCAATGGTCCTGTCTATAATCCTGGCTGGCCTGATGGCAACGTCGGCCCTCCTGGGTATGGTTCTCAAGTTTCCCCTGCGCCAAGCACTGATGGGCCTGGTGGTATTCCAGGGCACCTGCCTCCGGTTGGCTTGTTCAAGGTTGAGGGGTTTGACCCGTTTCCGGTCAGAGCACACATATGATCCCCCATCCTGCAGTTCCTCCAAGGCACGTATGGAGTTGGTCCCATGTGGCGTGGTGATGGTGCGCACACCGAACGGCAGAGGCACTTTTTTGGAGAGGGCGTCCAGCAGGGCATCGAAGGTTTTGAATGTGCGTACGTTGACGACCATGCGCAGGCCACCGAACTGCGGGTCTCCGCTCTTGTAGAAGCAGACCCGCTTAGAGGCCAGGGAGTTGGAGGGGGCGCGGGGCCGCGGGCGGGAGGAGACCGTATGGAAACTCCCCGGGGACACCCCTGCATGGAGCAGGTCTGGGTGGGGAGTGATGCTCATGCCACTGGTCATTTACTGGGGGGCAGATAAAAGGGGAGATTTTACACAGGCGATGAGATGAGAGTTCTAAAACAAAGATTACTCTTAACTTTTTATTAGAACAGAAATGGAAATTATAGAATAGAAATAGAGATTATCAAATAGAGTCTCTAAATTTGAAATGCTTGTTTTCTTCACTCCCTCTGACAAATCCGGATCATTTTATATTTTGTAAGATAAATTAACTTGGCTCATTTTGCAAGTTTAATTTAAAGTGTCGGCCTACCAAGTGAACATATAATTTTGTTTTATTTTTTGTTAAAAACTGTATGTTTAATGGATTCCAATCTGTCCATGCCAATCAATGATTACAGGCTGCTCAAAGGGCAATTGCGTTGCTATAGCAGAAATGTATATTCAGACATGAAAGAAGGCAAAGTCAAAAGTAAAATCAAGTATTCAAAACAGATTTAGTCCACAAGCAGGTCAATGTTAGGAGGCCAGGCAAAACAGATTACTTACCTATAGCCTACAGTCATATGACACCTGACAGAAAACACCCACGTTCCATTATCTTCAACATAGCCTACGTATATCAGTTTAACATATCATAGCCTCAGAGTTTAATAAAAGATCAGACTTCAAGCTCAGGCTTTCAAAAAGTCTGTTTAGAAGCCTATGTTCATTTGTTGACGTACAGCAACCAGTTTATTCGCAGTTCAGACATAGCAGCTATAAACCTGTACCAAATCTCTCAGGACCTCTGTAAATCAAACAACACAACAATTATGTTAACAAAATACTTTCTTACCTCACATCCCATTTTGAAAAAGGCAGTTCCTTAGAATAAGGGTCAATAGCACAGCACGCGCCCATAACCGAGCAAGTGGAAAGCTGATCAACAATGAACGCTGGGCTATTTTGGGCCGGACAGCATCAGCGTCAATTTGCATAATCCACGCCCATGGTTAATCAGCATTTCACAGCGTGTTGAGGCACTAATAAAAAATAATAGCATAACAAGAAAAATCCAACCCTACGTTACCCCCATCTGACTCTATTCCAGTTACAGTTTTTAGAAGAGGTTTAGGGAAATAAGGTGTCCTTTGATTAGAGAGAGGGTGGAGCTATGGAAAAAGAGGTCTGCTAAAGCAAGACAGGGATTACCCTGATGTCACCACATCCATGGCATGTTTAACATCTAAAATCTAGGACACATTTGATGGGAATCAGAATTTTTTTTAACTCAAAATGATCACTTAGTTCTTGTCCTTGCTGACATGCAACCCAGTGAGATGGCGTTTATGGTTGAAACAGATTCCAATTTTCTAGCAGAGATGTAAGTAGATTTAAGCGGCCTTCTGCTAATAGGGATTAGACGGACAATTTTACACGGACTGACATAGGGGGGGGAAAGCGGGGCATACTAGGGAAGGATCTGCTTCACGGCAGGAGGGACAGGCATACGCCCAGGTCACTACCAGTTCACGATTGTGCCTGAAAAGTCACAGCACGGATATCAAGACTTCCCCTGTGTGCTCCTCCTTGAGCAAAGGGATGAGGCCTGTGCATTACTGCACACGTTAAGCCAATCATTTCCCAGCAAGAGGTGAGACCAGCGACGGGTGTCTCCAAGTCACAGCTTAGAATGTCTGAAACTAGTGTTGTTGTATGTCTATAAGTGAAATAAAAAAAAAAAACACAAAGTACCATCTTATTTGGCTACCATATTTTTAAATATGCCCTATAAACAAGGCACAAAATGATTAGCCTATTATCATCAGAGAGCAGAGGTGCACAAGTAAAAGTAAAAGTGAATTTGTGGTGTGAGTACAGCACTAGCACATGATATTACAAAGCTGTTACACCAATTACTGCATCGTACCTAATGAGGTAGTAGATATACACAGTGTTACTGAAAAACACTAAAAACTTAGCAAGAACCCACAACAAATTTGATCCAACCAGTGCAGTGTCAGCTTGTCGTAAGGCATGTACAAATGTCTACAGGTTACTCAGATAATTAACTTGTGTTGTAAGGAAAATGTTTTTTTTAAAAATTTTTTTAGCTTTTACGTTACCTTTTACCTCTGTCACGGAGGGTGTGTTGAGTTGATTTTGTTCATTACATTTAAGTCTGGGTTTGGAAATACAGTTTTACAACCAAAAATGTCTGCAAATAATTAAAGCCTGCCTATATTGAGGATTATGACACTATCAGTATTAGTTCAGTAGTAGGGGTGCAAAGAGGGCCGATGCCTATTCATTCTTTTCTGAAAACATTCAACTATCGTAAAAACATTGATATGACATTACCAACGGTCTTAGTAGGAGAGTAACCTCTTACTGCAGCTGGGGTCGCCGGCGACCCTATTCACTTGCTGAAAATGTTTAACTACATCATAACAACATTGCTATGACATTACAGAGAGCCATAGTGCTGCGCAAAGATGTTCAAAGTACAACTTGTATAGTGAAACCTGCCATTAAGTCAAATGCCCCAAATTCTTTCAATGTACTAAGTTAGGCCTACAGCACATTACTCCTATTACGGGTAGGCCTAAACCTGATATGTAGTCATGCTGCATATTTACATGGAAGTTGAATTGTTGATAATAGCAATTTCACCTGGAGGTAATTTGACAGACCATCACACATTTGACAAGTACTGATCCACTATGAACTCCTGTCCTGATGTGAACCAATTTGTTGGAAGTGTTTCCGTTTAGTCTAGTTTGTTTGGAGAAAAGAGGATAGCTTTCATGTGATATTAAGTTAAAAAAAGACCCACATGTAGTGATAGCCTAACCTACATTCTCCAGTCCCATGTGACTTTCTTGGGGACAAACAAGAAACAGGGCTCTTCAGTGGCGAGGTTTCTAACTTAATTTAGCAAGGGTCATACAATACGCTTTAAAAGCTCCCAAGAGGAAAATTCAGAGACACTTTAAAGGTGCGACAAGGACGTTGTCTTAACGCTGAAGATTTTCAAGAACAGCCAGAGACGATGAGGACAATTTTTGTCATTTTGGATCATTTTGGAGGTAGGGGATTTAAATATTGACCCTAATGTCTGGTTAAGAAGAGCTGTCTTGTGCAATCAGGAATTGGGATAGTGATTGCTCCATTGCATATCAAAACCAGGTCTGTTAAAATTCTGAGGAGTATGCAACTGGAGTCTGGGAGGTGGGTGAGATATATTGTCTGCAAACACAAACAAATAATAATCTCAGAGACATGTTGCAATGACTAAAGACAGGTGTGTAGTCTATGGATAAGTATGTGTTAAGGAGGGGGTGCAGTGCAGTATGAATGGTTGTTCCTAACAGGAGCTCAGACCCAACTGGCTGATGTAGAGCTGTTGTAGGGGAGGCTGAGCTGCAGAGGGCGCCCTATTTAAAAACTGGATGTAGAATACCGTGTGTGACTGGCTATGAAACAGTATGTAGTTTTCAAAGTGGAGGACGGGGAACCCTGGGGGGCCGCAAGGGTGTGCTGGGGGGCCGCGGAAGGTTGGCAGGGAAAGCATAGCAAAATAAAATAAATATATAAATAAATTGAATAACTTTGTATACAAAAAACAAACCAAATACAAGATTAAGAAAATCCCCATTAGTTAATTATAATAATCAATTTAATCACTGAACATTACTTCGTTAAGTTATTATTTTATATATCCCAGTCACTGACTAACAGACCTAGACTTCAGGTGTAAAAGGGGGTGAAAGTGGGACCCATGTTGGGGGGCCTACTGGTATAGGCCTATGGGGGGCCTTGTCGTGGTAAAATTTGGGAACCCCTGTCTAAATGCAATGTATTGTAGCCTACAATACAATCCCTACAGTAGGCTATTGTGATGCTATGTGGAGGACTGTGCACATGTTTACAATGCATTTCTATCCTATATTTCCCAAGTCAGGTTGGTGCACTGCAGTGACTCTTACAGACTGTGGAACGGCATCCCATGGCCACTTAATCTTGAAATTAGTTGTGAAAATGTCTTCATCAGATTCGAATTATACTTCATCAGGTAACCACATGGTTAGCACCACTGGACTTTGCATCAGTCGATGACAGGCCTACCCTACCTTATGGCCCCTTTTTATATTTTGTTCACTGTGTTGTACTGAACTCAGCCAATAAACTTTGTAGAATAACGATGGGTCTGTTAGCCTGATGTTTATACCACCACACCCTTAGCCTACCTTTAAACTGCATACAAGATCCCAGTTCTCCTCGAATTGTCCGCCTACGTCATGCCCGCAGCATGATTAAGAACTTATTCATAAGCAGGTATCTGGTAAAGGGTAAAAGAGTGCGCGTACATCTAGATGGAATGGATAGACACTAAAACAAATCCATCCATCATTCAGGTTTTGGTCACGAGCGCCCTCTAGCAGCAGGCGGTGTCGTTTGGGAATGGGATTAGAGGAGAGTGAGCATGAGCAGCAAACAGCTAGTGCCCTAGCTGTATGCAGAACACAGAGGCGCTGCTGCTGCAGCTCAGCTTGGTTCGCGTCAACCCGCTGGTGGTTTGTGGTGTGGGTGCGCGACAGCTTCGTCTTTTAATATTTTTGTTACTGTCTCTTTTAAAATACACGATGGGCAAAAAAGAAGAAGAGGAGATCATTCGGATTGCGAAAAAGATTGATAAAATGGCTCAGAAGAAAAATGCGGTGAGATTTTTGAGTATGGTTGAATGAATGTGTTTCCTCCGTCCCAAACAAGGCAGGAGGCTAAGCGTGGCTAACGTAGAGCTAGTCGTGGAAAGCTAGCATGTGTAATAGGAGGTAACAGCTAGCACAACACTTTCCTTGAGAGCTACACGTAGTGTATTGCTGTTAGCTTTGCGGGGTTGAAGGTGTAGCTCTTGGCCTAAATGTGTCGAGGTTTTTGGTTGCTCTTCTGGTGCAGTGCCAGTATAGAAAATGAATAAGCAGTCGGAAAATGAAAAACAAGCTGTAATCAATCACCTAACGAAGCTTTTAGAAAACGCGAAGAAAACCCACTTTGTTAGCTTCTCGCGCTAGCCAGTCATAGGAAGCCTCATCACCTCTGTCTCAAACCCATTTCCCGCGAATTCACATAGTTTGGAGTGATATGTTGTTTGTTACACATAAACTGCAAGCATCTTCGAATGTTTGTAGTGTTTTTTTCTAGTGATTTGTGTGCGAAAGTGCAGCCCTAACAAACATGCAGTGTTGATATTAGCCATCATGTATGCTATGTTGTTAGCAGTGATGGGATAACCTCGGGACCACTGTAGAGGATTTGTTATGACTGACTGAAAGTTTGGTGGGTATGTTGCGCATGGGCATATTTAGGTCGCCTGTCCTTGAATTACTGGTTTACTCTGAATCTAGAAACGATAAAGGATCACACTGAAGGCTGTAGACATGTCTTATTTACACGTACAGCATGCAGGCAATGAGGCAGCCGAGCTAGTGCTTTTGCTGTTAGCTGTTTTCATATTATCATCATGTTATTTGTGTTGTTACACCAACAACAGCATCCAGAATTGGTATCTTGGCATGCATTTGACACAACACGCCCCCTAATTTACGCATTGTCTCTCATAGTCCGGCGCACTGGATCTTCTGAAGGAGCTGAAGAGCATCAGCATGACGCTGGATTTACTCCAGGTAAGCTTTTTTTCACCACTTCATCGGTGTACCTCAAGAGCAGAGAGAAGTAGGTCAGCAAACACTGCATCTCTTTACCCTCTTTTATTACAGTCGACCAGAATTGGCATGTCCGTTAATGCAATTCGCAAACAGAGCACCGACGAAGAAGTCACATCACTCGCCAAATCCCTTATCAAATCGTGGAAAAAACTCTTGGGTAAGTGACATTGGTGTCTCCTTAAACGTACTCTTGGGCAAACAGACCTGTAACAAGGTCACAGGTTGTGCCATTTAGTAAAAACTGTTTTGTTATTTTGCAGATTCTGATCCTGGTTCCGGTGACAAGTCATCTGACGAAAAAAGAAAGGAGCCATCCACACCCACGGCCACATCGCAGGATAGCCCTGAGCCTAACGAAGAGAGGTATGAAAGTGCAGTGTTTTATTTTTCACCTGTTACAGGGTCAGCCTGGGAACACGTTTCAGGCATGGCATTTTCCCTCTGCACCAGCCCACAATTGAACTGATGAACCCACCCCCAAATACACACACTCGCATAACCTCCTATCTGTCTGTTCCGAAATTCTCCTTGAACATATACAAAACAAAAACGCACGTGTACATGTTTGCATGGACATGAGCATGATGAAGCACTTCAGGTTTTTGTAATCTCCTCTGCGTCCTTTCCCTCGACTTGCTGGCCAGGTCAGAGAACCTTCAAGTTCATGCATATCACTTTGCTCTGAACTGGGACTGACCTTTCCAGCAATGTTGTCCTCATTTTCTTCTGCTGAACTTGTAGAAGGGATGTTGGCAATGGGAGCACAGCAGAACTAACACCAATGGCCACAGCAAAAAAAATTATCCGATTTTGCAGATTGAAAACACCTGCTCGTTTTAGACTTTTCTTGTTGCTAATCTTCTCAGCTCCCCTTTTTGACTTTTTGCCACCTCGATCCATATTATGGTGAACAAGAAGCACACCATACAACTGTACATCCACATTGCCATGAGCCTGCGCCACTCATCAGATGAAGTCGGACGCCTTCAGATTCCTACCCCATCATGCACTGCTCTACACTTATGGAAACACTTCGAACAGAAATCCACCAAATATAAAAGGATGGTGGTATTTCATTTCTTTGTATGGATTTACAGTAAAAACTAAAATGTAAAAAGTACACCACATACCTGCCATTACAAGGATGTGTGCCAAGAGTAAGCTATAGTGTGCACCTCTTTAATCAATGATGGTACTACAAGAAGAATTCTTATGAAGTTAATTGTTGCTTGTGGCCACTCGCACGTCTGAGGTAATGTGTCTCACCGGGAGAATGCCCAAAAACAGATTCCCAGTATGACCCTGACCTGTTACTGTATGACTTCCAGCGAATAATTTCATGTGTGTGGGATAAATACAGGGGTTGGACAAAATAATGGAAACATCTATCATTTTAGAGTGGGAAGTTTCATGGCTCAAGTGGATCAGCCTGTTGGTCGATCTTCATCAATTGTACATTGCACCAGTAACATTATGGGTGACATATCAGAGTACAAAAAGGAGAAATTCTTGGTGCGCGTGTAACTGTTGCATCTTTGACCGAGACAGCAAGTCTTTGTGATGTATCAAGAGCCAACGTATCCAAGGTAATGTCTGCATGCCACCAACAAGGATGAACCACATCCAACGGGATTGACTGTGGACGCAAGAGGAAGCTGTCTGAAAGGGATGTTTGGGTGATCGGCCGTGTGTACTGATCCTGTGGAGCTCTCGATGGACCGTTCTGGTGGAAACAGGAGAGTTTAGGTGCACATTTAATTCTACCGTGATTTGGACAGCTGTGGTTTTGTGTTTTTTTATACAGTCCGGGTTAGCACCTAAACATCCCTTTCAGAGAGTTCAGACAGCTTCCTCTTGCATCCACAGTTAATCCTGTTGGTTGTGATTCATCCCTCTTGGTGGTATGCAGACATTATCTTGGATACCGTGGCTCTTGATACATCACAAAGACTTGCTGTCTCGGTCAAAGATGCAACAGTTACACGTTCACCAAGAATTTCTCCTTTTTGAACTCTAATATGTCACCCATAATGTTTTGTGCATTGCCATTTTTTTTTTAGCAAAACTGTGCTCTTAGCCTGCTAATTGAATCTTCACACTTCACTTTACTGGTGCAATGTGCAAATAATGAAGATTGGCCAACAGGGTGGTCCACATGAGCCATGAAACTTCCCTCTCTGAAATGTTTCCATTATTTTGTCCAACCCCTATATTTGGATTGTAGTTAAACCGTGTCCCTTGTGTTATGTGTTCCCTGAAGCTCAAGCAGCAATTCCAGCAAGAGTGATCTGGTCGAATCCACCAACACCAACACGCTTATTGCCACCTTCCCACGAGCGCCTGTCACCTCTGACTCAGTGCGGATCAAGTGCCGGGAGATGCTCACCAATGCCCTGCAGACAGGAGGCAAGTCTGTCCTCTATCTACAACCTGCATTTAGGCATCCGACTCGCAGAGCTGAGCTGATGAATCATTAAGCACTAAATATGCATCGCATGGTTTTTGTGTTATGATGATGTATGTAATCAACCCCTTATTCCTGATTGAGGGGGGGCACTTTATTACCACTTTTGGCTAAATGTGTGTTTTGTTTCGTTTCCCATCAGATGACCACATTACTATTGGAGCAGACGCTGATGAACTTGGGGCCCAGATTGAGGAATATATCCTTTGAATGCTCATTTCATTTTCTTGATTCTGAGGCAGTTTTGGTGTGACGTTTCAGAGGACAGACATGTGACTTCTGGATGGCAGTCACACCAGTACCAGACAGAATACAGGAAGAGGGTGTACTGTCTTTGCTGGTACTATGAGCTGGTTACTGTCCCCACACACTGCTCCCTGAGCGCCATTGTCATAGCGGCCCCCTGCTCATGTATGTGACGGTATAAACGCAGACGTGCTGTGCAGTGTAGCGACTATGACAAATGTTTTACTGTGCTGTGCTGGTTTTCTTTTTTGTCGTTCGTGTCTTGTGTAACTAGAGGAGGTTACATTTAGCAAAATAAGCAAAATGTCTTTTGAGTTCCTTGACGAGCTGGCACGCATCTTCGCAGAGTTTAAGAACACTGACATGAAATACAAGAACCGTGTGCGGAGCAGGATTGCAAACCTGAAGGACTCCAAGAACCCCAACCTGCGGAGGAATGTTCTGTGTGGAAACGTGGCACCGGATCGCATAGCCAAGATGACCGCCGAGGTAAGGAAGGGGACACGTGTGTGTGTGTGTGTGTGTGTGTGTGTGTGTGTGTGTGTGCCATACCTTTCATTGGTCAAGTCATCATTCTGTTGCTTTGTGGTCTGCCTTCGGGTTGGTATTGCCTACTTCATAATAATAATTAGTGTTGCACCGATACCATTTTTTGGCCCCGATACCTAGTCGTGCAATATCGGCCGATACCAATACCACTTTGAAATGTATATATACCGGTACATTACATATTCATTTATATTTGAAGAGCTGCATACTACTTGGATGTAAAATCTTTGCCATCATGGCTTTGTCAGACTGCTGCCTACCTGCATGAAAAAATACTAATACAGTACAAAGTGAATCCAGTAGAACTTTTTCTTCCTTTTAAATACCTCTGATATAAAACAACTGAGTTCAAGGCTATGTTCAAGTGTCGTCATACAAGTATCGGTAAATGGTATCGGTGCCCTATTTGTTGGTACTTACAGATACCACCATTTTAGTGCCGATCTGGGCCTCAGCGGATACTGGTATCGGTATCGGTGCAACACTAATAATAATATCCCTTTTTTACATTGGTAAGCCATCATCTTGTTTGTGATTTATGTGTGATGGCTTGGTTTGTACGAGGTTACAGCGATTTTATCCATCTCGTCCATATAAATACTGTAACGGTGTAACAGTGACATTTTGTGTGGTGTGTGTGTGTGTGAGAGAGATGGTGAAGGGTAGCATGTCATGGCTTTAGAGCAGAGGTGGGCAAACTCCGGCCTGGGGGCCACATGCGTCCCGCTGAGCAATTTTGTTTGGCTCGCAGAGCCTTCACAAGAACTGCAACTTTTTAATACAAAGCGATACTGACGCCCAACATTATTAAAATGGTAACACAAGAAAGGAGTCTTGCAGGCTTTAGATTAACCAAGTCCATACAGGAAGATACTGTATTCATTTAAATACATTTCATTAAAATGTGAAGGGAAAAAATAGTCAACAACATACTATATGTCAGCGTATATTATTTCTATAGAGCCAGGCAAAAGCCTGCGACATCTGGCCCTTCAGTAAAATATTCTAAATCAGATGTGGCCCTTGGGCCAAAATAATTGCCCACTCCTGCTTTAGCAGATTTAAAATAAGATCACATTTTGAAGATGGTGACAATTTGATTAGATGTGTGGTCAGCATATCTAATGCATTAATCCATCTAATGGATTATGACATTGTGTTGTGGTCCCTGTGCCCTTGATTAAGAGGAGTGTCAGATGTGTGTTCACGTTGCAGATGCAAGTTGGGTCAGATGAGACGTTTAACTTGAATAGCTGCTACTTGGGTGGAGAAACTGAACTTTGAATACCCACAATTTATTACTTTTTTCTGCTTCCTAGCCAAGCGTTTTGCTTGGATTGCCTGTAGCACTTGACCAGGTCACTCAACGTTGTCAGGCTTTGACCTTTTTTAAGTGGCGCAAATGGGGGATTTGTGCTAAAGTACAGGCCTGCTTCTACAAGGGGTTTGTAGCCTTTTATATTATGTCCTGATGATCAGTGGATAGCAACAAAACGAGCATGAGGAACATGTTGTTTAAGTGGTGCAACTGGGTGGGTAAGTTGGGTAACTGAAAATAAGTAAAGGTCTTTTTTTACTTGTAAGTGTATTTTTAGGTTGATCAGTTAAAATAAATGTATTGGATCATCAATTGATTCAGTCTTGTACTACAAACCCCCATATCTCTTAAGATGTTTATGTGAATGAGGACATATTAATCAGGACTGATTGAGTGAGCCAAACTCAGGTGCTGTTTCCACGTAGCAGGATCTTTTTTAGCAGGGTATTTTTTTTCTCCTACTAGGTGTAAACGCAACATGTGGATAAAAAAAATCCTCCATTGTAACAAATGCGTTTCAGACCCCTAAACAGGATATTTTTTTCTCCTGCTATTTTTTTCTATTTTTCTATTTTTAAATATCTGCTACGTGGAAACGGAAGGCCAAAACCAATGCAAAACCAATACAAGCAGGAGAAAAAAATATCCACATATAAAAATATCCAGCTACGTGGAAACGGCACCTCAGTGTGAACTAGGTGCAGGTAGCGGGTGCAAGATCAATTTAGTAGAAGAAGGTACCGCACACTCTTGTCCATCGTGCTGCAATTTATTGACAAACAACGTTTCGGCCCGTATGGCCTTTCTCAAGTTTTTACACAAGCAAAGTGAAGACACCCCTTATAAATTGTCCTCTGGTTTGTGATTGGCTGACAGCAGCCGGTTAATCAGTTCAATGACACCTGCCAGACAGTGTGGAATCTCATCTTGATTACATCATGTTTTCATTACAAATTGGCAGTAATGTCAAAAGGACAGGTAATAGATAAGACAATTTATAAAAATTAAAAGAAAAACAAAAACACATAGTGATACATCAGCCCCTGTGAGTGCAAGAGATCCAAATACCAAGTAAACTATATACATAATTACGTGATGGGGAAGGCAAAGTGAGAGCAACACTTGCAATTTTGAGATCAGGCCACTAGAGGCCGTCATAAAAAGTATTGTCTCATCTTGACACCCATCACCAAAGGCCAGATGATCTGCACAATAAGATTGAGTCTACCTACAGAAAACATTTTAATTCAAATTCCACCTTTAGACCAAAAGGAACCAATGTCTTAAAGTGGTAGTTCGATATTTTAGACATTAAGCCCTGTTTGTGTGACTTCTGGGGTGAAGTAGAGATGTTCTCATCACAATTTTGACATTTGGTGCTGAACGGAGCATTTGGGTATCCAAGACTGCAGCCCCCCCCACACCTTTACATTGACTCCAATAGAGCACTCAAGCAATCGATTATAAAATGGCATTAAACTTTTGTTTGAGAAGACATGGAACTCACCGTGTGGTCAGTGGTAGACAGCGATAAATTGACCCGAAAATTGCAGCGAAATATGCCTTCTAACTGTTGTTTAGCATTTGGCGGACCTATTTTTCCCCAGACGCCGTTGAATAGCAGTAGACATCCAGCCAGTAGATAGCGATAGTGTGTTGTTTATGTAGACATCAAGGAGCGAGGTAGAACGGCTATCTTTGAGCGGGACTGGCTACAAAAACTACAGCTTGCATACAAACCATAGATAGTAACGTAAACAGACGCACCCCCATTTCCGGTCGCGCGGAGTAATACTAGTCAAACCAATACAATCAATGAAGACGGACAATAATGAATATATCTTCTCTGGAAGCGTATTTCGCGGTGATTTTCGAGCCAACGTATCGCTGCCCACCTCTGACCACTCGTTGAGTTTCATGTCTCTGCAAACGAAAGTTTAATGCCATTTTATGATCGATTGCTTGAGTGCTTCATTGGAGTCAATGTAAAGGTGGGGGGGCTGCAGTATTGAATACCCAAATGCTCCGTTCAGCACCAAATGTCAAAATTGTGATGAGAACATCTCTACTTCACCCCAGAAGTCACACAAACAAGGCTTAATGTCTAAAATAGCGAACTACCACTTTAAGAGAATGGATATAATAATTTTCTCTCTGAGATAGTAAACGTTCTAGGTTATGGAGGTAAACGTTCTAGGTTACGGAGATGATTTGAGATGACTTGTATCCGCGCGCTCGAAACTTGGACTCCATGGTGTTAATGTTGCGTGCGTAATCAGCCTCTCTACTGCATATACGCTTGACTCTGCAGATGATGCATTTCAGAACCCACCACGAATAGTTTACAAACGTGGCAAGTGTCAGTGTCAGGCAAGTGTCTGGCAGGTGTCATTGAACTGATTAACCGGCTGCTGTCAGCCAATCACAAACCAGAGGACAATTTATAAGGGGTGTCTTCACTTTGCTTGTGTAAAAACTTGAGAAAGGCCATACGGGCCGAAACGTTGTTTGTCAATAAATTGCAGCACGATGGACAAGAGTGTGCGGTACCTTCTTCTACTAAATTCCCCCCGGCACCATGACCATTTTTGTCTTCAACTTTGCAGTATTTGACATGTGCGGTTAACAGGATTCTTAGGTTGCCGCAGGAGGACCAGGTTAAATTACATTATTAAGTCAAGTCAAGTCAGCTTTATTGTCACTTTCATCATATGCACAAGACATACAAGGAAAAATGAAATTACGTTTTCTCTCTATACCATGCCAGGACAAGACGTATACAAAACTGACATTTTTCAGACTGACATAAAGTGCAAGACAGGACAGGTAACAGTGATAGACTGGTAACAATGGACAATAATACATTATAAATACAGTACAAATGAACATTTAACATTGAACATGATAAGATAATAAGAATGTAGACACTACAATAATAGAAATAATAACAGTGAAAGTAACAGTATAATAACAATACAAGTGGTAGGTTCCAGGACCGTGTGTGTGTGTGTGTGTGTGTGTGTGTGTGTGTGTGTGTGTGTGTGTGTGTGTGTGTGTGTGTGTGTGTGTGTGTGTGTGTGTGTGTGTGTGTGTGTGTGTGTGTGTGTGTGTTCTTGTGGGGTAGTGCAGGTACAGTTCAATAGTGGAATACAAAAGTCAAACTGTGCCGTCCAACATGGTCCATTGTAGTCCAGTGGTCTAGCATTTAGCAGCATTTTTATTAATGAAAAAGAGGTCATGCATCTCGGCAGCCTAATACTGTATTGGTTCGTCTTTGCATCAGAGGGGATTGCAGGTTCAAATCTCCCCCTGACCAAAAGGAAATGGGGATATCCCTGCACCTCCATCCATAGCTGAAGTGCCCTTGAGCAAGGTACCTACCCCCACACTGCTCCAAAGGCTGTAACCAATACCCAGTAAAGAAACCTACAGTATGAATTGCTTTTGAAAAAAATGTAAACTAAGTGCAATGTAATGTCTGTTTAGGAAATGGCGAGCGATGAGCTGAAGGAGATGCGCAAGAACATGACCAAAGAGGCCATCCGGGACCATCAAGTGGCCCAAAGCGGGGGCACTGAAACTGACCTATTTCAGTGTGGGAAGTGCAAAAAGAAGAATTGCACATACACACAGGTAAGACGATGGTGCTTTGTGTGTTTTTTTTGTTTTTTTTTTAAAAAAGAAGTTGAAAGAAATGACTTAACACATGGCATGTTCAGGCCAACAGAGAACCATGGTGCTGCCCGTTCCTGCACCTAATCTACAAACCCCAACTCCGGTGAAGTTGGGACGTTTGGTAAACAGTGAATAAAATCAAAATGCTATCATTTTCAAAACATTCAATCTATACATTAGATGGAGAATAGTGAAAAGACAACATATTAAGTGTTAAAACCGAGAAAAAATATTGTTTTGGGGGACATATGTACTCATTTCTAATTTGATAAATACAACACGTCTCAAATAAGTTGGGACGGGGATCAGTGAAATTTAGTAAACATCCAAATAAGATAAAACAACAAAGAAGAACATTTTCAAAATGAATTGTACTGACGGACAATATAGGTGTCCAGGTATAAGATCATCACAGAGAGGCTGAGTCACTCAGAATTAAAGATGCAAAGGGAATAATTACCATAGTTATTACATAAATTTTTGAATTCCCTTTGATTTACCACGATTGAGTGTATATAAGACATATTTTTGTTATTAAAATCATTGTATAGGTTCATGACATCATGAAATATATATTGGCTGTAGTCTCACTCTAGCACTCCAGGAATTAGAGCTATTGAAAATTGACCATATTAAGAGTGCTTAATGCGTGCAAATGATACAGGGGTGTAACATTCTCCTAAGCACTTGAGCTCACTTGAAATAGTCCCAGAATACATGGGAAACTGTCCTTTGCTTACAGAAGTCAGCAGAAGTTGTAGAAGTCCATTCTTTTTGACAATAATAGAGCATTGCACATCCTGTGCTACAGTGAAAATGGACCATCCAACTTGTGTTAGTGCTAACTTCAAAAGTCAGCCTCCATGATTGCATGCGGGTGCAGTAGTGCATTGGTTAAGATGTTCTCACTCATCTGTAGAGTTAAATACAGTGCTGAATGGTATAAATGGGTTTTAAACAGCATGAAAAGCCACTCATGCGTTATATTTTGAAAGGAGATCTTCGATTACTGCCACATAGTAAGGTCAAATTGCATTCTCTACTATGTTTTAACAGTTTGGCTCCATCATAAGGACCAGCAGGTGATAAAATGGTGGGCTTTTGGTCAAGACCTGTCACACTGTAGATGTCACTACAGAAAGGAAAACATTGCAAAACATGACAAGGAATACACCCACCATTTAAGCTGGTGAAATCATGTCCAAGATAGGAATTAACACTGTTTTTTATATAAAATCATCTCATCGGTTAATATATTTAACTGTTAAGTGTTGTCTTTTGTTTTGTTTTTAGTCTTCCTCGACATTTGCTGCCATTTATTGTCCCCGTCCCAACTCTTTTGAGACGTGTTAGATTTATCAAATTAGAAATGAGTACATATGTCCCCCAAAACAATATTTTTTTCTCGGTTTTAACACTTAATATGTTGTCTTTTCACTATTCTCCATCTAATGAATAGATTGAATGTTTTGAAAATGATAGCATTTTGATTTTATTCACTGTTTACCAAACGTCCCAACTTCACCGGAGTTGGGGTTTGTAGATCCACTGACATTCACACCAAAAATCTCAGTGGTCGGGAGCTGGAATGTTGGTTCACATTGCCAACTGAAAAATATTTGTTTTTCTCTAGACCAACCATAACTACAACATGGACGTTAATCGTTCACTAGCTAGGGTGGATCCCGGTCCTGGGTTTTTGTTATTTTCTCCTCCTTTTAGATGGAAAAAGTACTGTGCCTAAACTTTCTTGCAAGATGAAGTGTTAGTTCTTCTAGAATATTTTTTCCATCTGGATAGATACATTGCCCTAGAGTGGAAGAAATGGTTCATCATTACCATGCAAATATCTCACTGGTGGTTTGGTGGACTTGAACAACTCACTTTTTGCAAGCTCAAGTTCTGCCTATGTGGCTTCACACATTGACCTTGAGAAGGAAACCATGGGCGGTCTGAATTTGTATTGATTGTCCTTAGATGTATAGATGCGGATGGTACTCGTGTTCAGCTGTACTCATGTTTTGAGTATAGTCACATTGGCCAGTCACGTTTACATGACGTTTTTAATTCAGAATCAATAATTTAGAATGAAATAGTTCCGTCGAGTTTACATTACAACTTTTCATTTAATTCCGAATCGTGAAGTGCTTCCGTGACGTTTTCAACGCGGAATTAAGCTTCATTCAGAATGAAATTGAGTTAAAGGGACACTGTGCAGGAAATGGTCAAAAAAGGTACTGCAACTATGCTGCTCATTGAAACTGGGCTGCCAATTGCCAAATTTGAACTTTACATGAAAGTTTACTAAGTAATAAACAAATATTTTCTAGTATGGTCCAAGTACAGTCATTTTTGCAGCTAAAAATTGCTATTTTTGGAAATTCAAAATGGCGGACCATGGTGAAGATCCCCCTTTTCATGTATGAAAAGTGCAATTTTTCGAGTCATAATGAATACTTAGAATTTGATGCTGGTGGTAAGTATTCATGAAAAAAAGTAACATTAGTGAATGGGCAGCATGAATTCTGGAAATAAACAACTAAAAATCTCACACAGTGTCCCTTTAATTCTGAATTAAATGTCTCATGTAAACGAGCCCGCTGATGGCACCTTTTCAAGTGATCAGCAATGACTTCAGCTTGGTCTCCTATCCCACTTTAGATGCACTTGGCGCCCCTGATCAGCAGCTATTTCCTGTTTATGATGGAGTAAATGTTCTTAAAGCTCACCATAGTCATTTTTTTTGTAATGTATATCAGCTGTCATTTGATTTGGGTTTAATTGTGGACTTTCTGTTCTGTTATCATGTCAGATGTGAAGTGCATACTGAATGCATGGTAATCTGTAGTGCAGTGTTAATGTTTGGATGCTCAAATTAAGATTTTATCTTGGCATTACTTTTAAAGTTTTGTTCTGTGGAACTATCCAAAAAGTAGGTGTTGCTTGTGTATTGTAACGGTGGACAGGGTTTTCTCTAATTTGTCCATTTGCAATGTCAAACAGGTTCAGACTCGCAGTGCTGATGAACCAATGACCACATTCGTCTTCTGCAATACGTGCGGAAATAGGTGGAAGGTAAGGGCATGCTTTCTCTATATTTTCATTGGTTATACATACAAAAAACACACCATTCAAATACAGTTTTTGCGAGCCTTTATTAAATGTATTGCACAAACCACCAATTTATTTGGATGGGGGGGACATACCCATGCCTCACGCCTCACATGTGTCTGTATCCGTTCTCTTACAGTTCTGTTGAAGCTTGGAGGAGTGTCTTCGTCTTGCAGAGAAGTAGCCTAATTCCCTGATCAGGAGTCTGAATCGGTTATACATAGGAACTTCTTCTTCAGTGGTACCTGGTGCACAAATATTGTCCCGAAATCTCACTGAATGTTTGTACTTTTTTTTTTTTTTTTTTGGTTACAGAACTGTTTTCTGTGTTTTTATCTTGACATGCAGACCGGCTAAACCGTTGAAAGACAAATGTTGCGTCTC
Organism: Engraulis encrasicolus; assembly: GCF_034702125.1. Taxonomy (NCBI): domain Eukaryota; kingdom Metazoa; phylum Chordata; class Actinopteri; order Clupeiformes; family Engraulidae; genus Engraulis; species Engraulis encrasicolus. Next base: position 22,809,028 of record NC_085872.1, on the reverse strand, counting down.
TTTATCTACCATCACTTTTTATATGTAGTTTTAACTTTTTGACATTGATCACATTTACCTTTTATTGCTTCGCCCTAACGTTGATTAGTCACAAATATTTAAAATAGAACGAGAAATGTCATGTGAAATAAATCAAAATGATGAACCTTCTATGTGGTGTGTCTGTCTTGTCAGAAGATGAGACTCGGCTGTGTTGTCTGTCTCAAGTAAGAGGCACAGTGATGGTGAAAACCAAAGAAGTGCTTAAAGTCTTTGCTTTCAGTGGGCATGCCGTGGCATGTTAAAATGATGTAAGTAGCTCTCAGGAATGAGAGCCTCAAGCCAGTTCTAGAATGCTGTAGTGTCCAGCAAGCTGTCTTAAATTAGGACCTTCATTCCATTAAAAAGGTATCATGTATGCTTTCATGTTTTATTCCCCATTTGTTTAGTATCCTTATTAAATATCTTAATACTGAACTCTGCCTTGGTTATCCTGGTTAATCAGTCTGTCCACCACGATATCGGGTTTAGAAATCACATCCATTAACATTTCTCACCTCCAACCCAGTCGTGAGAAACTTGATGACTCATGTTTGATATTTGCCTTCACTTATTGACCACTGTGGTTGATCGTCCATCCATTTACGGTTTGTTGAGCATGACCTGCACTCTGTTCATATCCGACTCATTGCCCGAACAGTCTTGGTGTATAGGCCACGGTCATCTCGTCTTTCTCTAATACACCCCCAGCAGCTTACTGTCTTGATGCATATATCAGGGCTCTCAAGTCTCACTCTTTGAGAGTGTGACACACTCATCTGAGCTTGTTCACACTCTCGCACTCCACACATGGTATTTCACACTCTGAAGTTTTGATAACTTATCCAATCGGTGCACATTAATTCACCCAACCTATCCAAAAACGCGTCAGAAATTGTTAACAGTGCTTCTGTGTTCAGACTAGTTACCACGCTATTCAGCCAATCAGAAAATAGATTGTTCGTTTGTCAGGCAGATCAGAGCAGCGGATCAGAATTTTATCCAATAGCGCGCGCAGCAGAGTTCAAAGAGAACTGTAAAATTCATGAATCTCAAGTAGGCGAACTGAAGACATAGGAGCAAGGACCATCAGGTGATAACTCTATACAGGTGAAAATATGAGCATTGTATTAGTTAGGCTACTGTTTTTACTCCTTATACCAATATTTACAGCCCATGTAGCCTTGACAGGGATGTTAAAAGAGAGCAAAATGGTCAAAAATCACCTCCCTTCTTCACATATTGTGTTTAAAATTGCACTTTTAACTACATTTTCATTTTTTTTTGAACCACCAATAATTAGAATCAATCTCTGAGTGACCATACCCAGCTGCTTTTATATTACAACTTGAGCACTAGGGCTAAGCATATTGAATAAATAGGGAATTTGGTCTAATCAAACTTTTTAACTAGCTGGGTTGAAGGGAAACCTAGTGTCAATATGTCGATAGGTGACGGGTCGGTGTCTGCAACCCCAAAAATTTTTTTTTTTAATCTCACTCCAAACATTCTTCAAAACGTGAGAGCCCTGCATATATTAACTTGTGGGGTGTAGTAATTCCTTTTCTTCTTTTTGACAATTGCCCTCACTGCTAGAATTCCCAACTTTTAACCAAAAGTTGCAACTCTGGGTCTATCACTCTTGGATAAAGTTTTACTTGACACAATGCAAAACAAAGTAGTGAGCCCCAATAAGTCTGGGATGTCCATTATGTCTATGAAAGTTCTGCTGTACAAAAGAGTTTGCAAATCGCACCCATCTCCAGCCTCAGTATTTCCTCAACCTTATTTTGTAACGGAGCTACCGCTGCTCTGTTTGTTACCTGTCAGAAAAGCAACAAACTGACCTTAAGGAGGACAAACCTTCAGCCTGACTGGGGTTGTTACCATTACCCTTTACATCTTGCCATTATTATAGGCTACATGTGCATGACCCATTGCTTCTATTTACTCTCAATGGCATGGTCGCATTTGGATGGCCTGGGGCTCCTCCTAAGTGACAGGGGGCCATGGGCCCCCCTGGAAGGTAAATTTTGCCGCCACATTTACATTGACGTGTCATAATTACGAGCTGGGAAATAAGGATAATATGTCTGTCAACTGTACTCAACATAACAGATTAATTCCTCAGTGTTGCATCCTGTCACAATTTTTCTATTTTCGGCAATCAGGGGGCCCTAGGCTGCAGCCATATCTAGCTTGTACGCTACTCCGGCCCTGTAGTGTGTGATTAGTATCATCATAGGTGTAAGTGTTAAAGTTGTTTAAAATAGTACTACTAATAAAAAGTACAAATAAAGTGGATGATTGGATTTTGATTCAACATTACATGTCCATTTGAACTACAGCTACTGCATCTTTGTAGAGTAGGTGTTTTTAACGTTTTCAATTCAAAGTTGTGCTGTACATGGATCAACATATCTAACCCTGCTGTCTTTGCTTCTGCTGTGCCTCTTCCCATCTGAAGTACGTACATGTGGACCACAAGAAAGCAACATGTAGGGGACAGATGGACATTTACTGCAGTTTCTGAACTTTTCATAGCTCTTCTACATATTGCAGCAGATTTCAAGGAGGCATAAAGACCATGAGTTACAGAGAAATTCATATTAAAGTAAAGCAGACAAGTGCGATTGCCTCCTGATAGGTGTTTTACTTTTAAGATGTTAAGCCTTCTCCATGGAGAGCGAGTCTTTCATTAGTCATTTGCATGTTGACAAAGACCGAATTAAACAGTGAATGAATAGGATGGCATGGTGTTTGATGTTCAAATGAGATGTAGACAAAAAGGGAAAAGATCACTTATATAACCACAAGAGAACCTTTTACTTTCCATTCCCAAGACCAAAACATGAACAGGGGGCTCCCTTAGTTAGTAGTACCTATAGCAAATTAATGTGTACAAAATCACATGTGTACAATGTGTACAAGGGTTTTTGTTTCTTTACTAGAAAGACAAATTGTACATGCCCCATATGATGGATCGCACAATCTCAGTGTGAACCAATTGACAGGGTTGAGAAATACATCAGCGAACCCTTTAATAAAATCCATATTTGGCTTGACTTTCTGAGCTGATGTCACCTTGATTATCTTGTTTTTTTTGTTTGTTTTTTTTGGGTTTTTTTTTTTTACTTTTCCAGCCCATCCACCTTCTGTTTAGTATTAGCCTACCTAGATCACTTCAGTCTCGGTAGACCTTTCCTCTATCACACACACACTCAAACGTTTCATTTTGTGCTTCAAGTATTGTGGATGACTTTTTAGCTCAGTGTTCTTCCATTCACCATCACCCCACACCGGTAGTCTCTAAAATCACCAGGCACAGTTCTTTTGTTATGAACTCTTACCAGAAAAGAGCAAGAACATGTACCATTGTGTGGATTTTGAATAGTAAAATCAAAGTAGATGGTATAGTCCACTTTGCTCGTGTACATCATGGGATTGAATATACTGTGGCACTAAATTGTACATTTCACTTTTACTCACACACCCTTTCCTTTTATTTATTGGTTGTGAGTGTTTTTTTCCCTTTGGGAGGATGACAGAAACAAAAGTAAAATCATTGTGCTTTATTTTACCTTTAAGAATTCCAAAATGCCCACAAATCATTGTTTACGTTGGTTTGATAAAACTGAAAAGAAACAAAACAAATATTGACTGTAAACATTCATGAAATTCACCATATTGTAAACTCAAGTAAGGTAACATATTTGCTTACAATTAACACAAAAATAACAAACAAAAATTATAGGCAGTATCGCTCCAAACCACTGGCTTAGATTGAGGTTGATCTGCATGGTGAATCCATCAGCTCAAATTGCACATAAAGGAAATTTACCCTTAGACAAGAAGTACCACAATGGAGTTTATATTTGCTGATAGACAACTGATTTCAATCAACCTGCTTCATGAATTGTCCTGAGCTCTGCTATGATACAACATGACACCTTTTAACACAGTATTTCTATGTAAACAAAATATTTAAAAAATAATAAGAATTAGAATAAAGAAATAAACACATCAGCTGGCTCTTTTCTGTCCGTATGCAGGACAAATCACTTAGAACATTGATTGAAGGCTCAGAGTCTATCTACAGGATCTGTCCAAGAAATGGAGGCGTTTTGGTTAGACAGAGTAAACGGGCCAATGTCATGACCTTGGTGTGGGCCCTGAGTTGAAATATTTGAAGTTTAAAAATAAATGCCAGGGGTGCTCATATTGCTAACATTGAAAAGGGGGTAGAAGGGTTAGGAGCATCAATACCTGATCTGTTAACTTTGCCACCCCAGATCCATACTTTGCTCTACTGGATCAGACAGACATGTGTCTAAAAAAAAAAACCCTCCAACTAGGTTGCTGTTCAGTACAACTATTCATTGTACACAGCCCACTTGCCTTTTCAGCTGTATTATTTATTTTTTTTACAATGAAAACTTTTTTTAGACAGGGCATATGCAGATGAATCATAAAGCACATATCACTTATGTTTAAAAGATCTGGATATTAGGCCCAACACCTAAAAGTGGTGCTTCCATTTTTTTAGTCAGATCCTGCACATGAGTTTAGACCTATTGTCATTAATGTGATGTCACAAAATTTAATATCAAGGCACTTCCTCAAATGAGGATCTTGTCTTTGAGTAATGTGTATGCCAGGCAACGATGTATTTAATCTACCACTAGAAAGAGAAAGATAAACATACCGCAATACTGAACAGTGCATGACAGAGCTCTCTCAGCTTTGAAGTCCTGATCACAACAAATACTTTTCATCTCAAAACAGAAAAGAAAAGAATAGAAAAAAACAACAAAAACAAAAACCATATCATTCAAACTAATTTCACTACAGGAATCATCCAATCAAGATGAGAGCGGGGGATACTGAGTGGTAAAATAATGACATTAACAAACATTAGCATATGTTCGATTTCCCATTCCCATTACAGCACAAAATCTAACTCGGAACAGTAAATGAACATTTTTGTTAACTGTGCCGTGTGTAGGAAGCTCACACATGACATGGACACAGTCTTAATGCACCGTTGAATCCACATATGAACAATGGAAGAGTGATGTGTCTCCCGCTTTTTGCCATTCTAAACGGTTCATTGAGATCCCTAAGATACTGTAAAAAAAAAAAAATCTGTTGGCATCTACTTGACAGTCACTTGGGATCCTCATCACCTCAACATGGTAATGCCAATGCAATTTGGGGCCTATACTACAAATGCTGGTTAAGAAGTAAACCAGGTTAAGTTAAGAGATACTGTAAATCATCGAATAGAAGAGCCTGGAGTCCTCATTTTCTTAAGTCCAGGCTCTTCTATTGATTTACCTCTTAACTCAACCTGGTTTACTCTTGAAGCAGCTTTGTAGTACAGGCCCCTTGATCAAGATCAAACTGTGCTGGCAGATAACAAATGGTAAAATACGTAGACAGACAGAAAAAAGGGGTGCTAGGTAGTTTACAGTTACAGTACCCCAAATGAGCTGCCATGTGGATAGACTATGTGTCTTAAATAGAGCTCGGACTCTCATACATATTACATAAACCTTGGCACTACCACGTGCCCACAGTTCTTTTTTCTTTATAAATTGTACTGTTGAACAATGAGAAATTCTTTTTTTTTCACGCACTGAAAATTTCATAAAGATATAGAACTATATATGGCCCAAACAAGGCATTATATTTTCCTCTAAACAATATTACAACAAAATATTTGATTGACTGACCATTAACAAGGAATGCCCCCATACACACACACGCGCACACACACACACACACACACACACACACACACACACACACACACACACAAAGAAAAATCTCCATGTCCATCCAAGCCGATCTATAGCAGTACATGTTGTGTCAAGCCCTCAGGATGTTTGAGACCTTTTAAAATCCAGAGACTTGGAGACCTGAGTGTGTTTTCCTTTCAGGTGCGTATGATTTTATCATGAAATCCCTGGGAGGTGGAGCTCGCCGGAGGTCTTCAGAAATATACACTAAGCCAGAGATTCTTTAAGTATATAGAGATATGCCAACATAATAGGTTTCTATGAGCACCTAAAGTGACCAGGTTCTGGTCTGCCTAAAGGGGCGTGTCATAATGCTCCTAGATTGAATAGAACAGTCCTTAGGTCTGCCTAAAGGGGGATCCCCCCCCTCCCCCTTGCGACAGTAGAACCCGGAAACAATGGGCCAATGGAACCTCTCTCTACTCTCTCTGACTAAGCTTTCTCTAAGGAATGTTACTAATAACAAGAAGACCAGGGAATTAGGGAAGAGGTGAGGGTCTTGGGGGGGGAGGGGGCGGTGTCATTGATCACAGAGAACCTAGGATTCTGGCGACTGCTCGGACAGGGTCTTCAGCAAGTTCTTGTAGAATGGAGAGTTCAAGAAGCGCGGATACGAGTCTCTTTGCATCAGAGTATAGATCTGAAGCTGAGCGTCATCAAAGGTTTGAGAATTGGGCTCCAGCATGTTGCGGTTGATCACCTCTCGGACCCGTGAATCGAGGCTTACCTGTCGGACAGGGAAATGAGTTGGAACACATGAGGACAAACTGTCAAACTTTTCATTAATAAAGCCATTGGTAAAGTATCAGTCATCAAGACACGAATGTGAATATGCCCACCTCTTTGGGCGAGAGGATGGATATGTAATCCTCATAGATGAGTCGAGCCCTCTCCTCAACGGTACCCTTGTTGCTGCTCTCTTTGCTGAACTCCTCGCAAGCCAGCCAGAAGAGCATGTTTTCCTCACTGAATTCTGTTCGCAGAAATTGACGGAATGCACTCCTACCAGACGGGCAATGCATCAGCTTGTCAAAGGACTGGCCCCATGCACGTGCCTCCTCCACAGTGGGCTTGGAGCTGTGAGGGCAACAGAGGGTTTCAAGGATTTCAGTGTGGTGCTGAGGAAAATGCCAGAACTTTTTAATTTCAAAATGCAGAAATGAGTGACATTGCATAGGATAAGTAAAAAATAAAACTGATATAAAAATGCCAGAGTATATGTTAATTTCAAGTAAATAGGGTTACTCGTTTAATCACAATAAACATAGTAGGAGATTTACAAACGTGCAAGTTTGTGAACAAGGGAAAGTATTATAATGACTACTTTCTGAAAGAATACTATATACAAATTCATGTGATTTTGAGATCTGGTGTGTGTGGTTGGAGGGAAAGAAAGAAAGAAAGAAAGAAAGAAAGAAAGAAAGAAAGAAAGAAAGAAAAAAAATGCAAAAGAAAGATAAGTAATGTTTACATTACTGACCTCTCCTCACAGTCTCCAATTTCCTCTTTGATGTCATAGGAGGCCTGGCGGTTCCTCTCCTCCCGGTCTTCATTCCTAACAGTGAGACTGCAAGGTAGTAAACAAAGCATGATGGGTAACCCCCAGAAGCTGTGGGTTGAGGAACTGACACTGTCCCTTCAGTATGGTCTCACTGTTTGGCTATTGGCTATTTATTACATTATGTTACACCAAACATTGTGTTGTTAAAAAATGATAGACCTAACTAAGGTAAAGCAGAAACGTTTATGTCAACAAAGGATGTCCAGTCAAAATTGACTCAGAGATCATTTGGGGGGGCATTGTCATGTGTTTCCTTTATAGAGCAAAAGGAAAATGTTTAAATATCCTCGCTCTGTGAATACACATGCTAATAAAGTTCATACGTGTGACCCTCAGCCCTTAAAGTGATACTGTGCCATTTTTGAAAATAAGCTCATATTACACCTCCCTTTAAGTTAAATGATTGAGTTTTACCTTGCTCCTGTACTTTCTGACGTTCTCTGAGCATGGCAGTGCACATTTTACCTCCAAGCTAGCAGTTAACATTGAATCCTATGAGACCAGCTGGTGACTACCTGGTCTCATAGGATTCAATGTTAACTGCTGGTTGGGAGGTACAATTTGCACTGCCATACTCAGAGAATGGTTGAAAGTACAAGAGAAAGGTAAAACTCAATCATTTAATCCAAGGGGAGTTGTGATATGATCTTATTTTCAAAATGGTACAGTATCACTTCAACAGATGTAAAAAAAAAAAAAAAAACCTTCCTATCAACATGCTTATCTATTTGAGATGACATTACAGTTAAACTCAGGTGCTGAGCCTATGATGAACGCGCTACCCAGCCTCTCGTGACTCCTGAATGGTCAAGGCGGCCTGGGTAAAGGATCTGATTTTCTTGAAGGACAATGCTATCAGTGTTGCAACTGTACACTGTGCCTTACCCTGTTTAAATTGCTCCTTGTAAGTCACTTTGAAAGGCATCTGCTAAATACCAATGTAATGTAATGTAATGTAATGTAATGTAATGTAATCTAATGCTGTGCGTGTGGAGGAGATGAAGAGCCTGCAGTACCAGGAGCAGCTGCAGCAGCATGACCAGCAGAAGCAGCAGGCGTTGGAGCCCCGGCCGCCCTGGTCTGGCTGCCCCTGCTGGGTCGGTGCATGGCCCCCCGCCACCGGCTCCTGCTGCACCGACATCTGCCTCTTGCGCATCTCCATCCGCTCTGAGCCCATGGACTGTGGAGGGAGACAAGCGCCACACTGTCAGTCACAGCTGGGAGGACAACCACAACGGCGGCGCCCACGAAACCAAAGCACAGTAATAATAACGATTGTAGAGGTTATTGTACGGTGTACGCCATAGGGAACCCTGTGAGAGCGACAGGGCATGCAATCCAACGGTCAGATTCAGCTAAAATTGGGTAGCAGGTTCAAGCTTGCCCAAAGTGCTTAGCCTGTTTAGACCAGTGGTTCTCAACGTTTTTTGAACAAACGCCCCTTGACCCAATTACAAGCCTCCAAACGCCCCCTTGACCTCATCATAAACCTGCCACCGACCCATTTGTATTGAAAAAATTAAACGAACTAAAGGCCTCAATGACAACTAAGCACCGCCCCCTCTCAACTTCATCCTTCTCAACGCCCCCTGGGGGGCTGTACCGCCCCCGTTGAGAAAATCTAGTGTAGACGTTAAGATGTTTATGTGTCCATGGTGCAGCATCCTGCAGAGACCTCAGATAGCTTCATTTGTGGAGTGGAGATGCGAACAGGACTGGGCTGACACAAACATGCTAGGAGTTCTGTCCAAATATAAATATCTTCAATTAAATCAGTTAGGGAAAATCCTTCTGACAGTGGACATGATGTAGTAGCCTGTAGCCTCTTACTGCAGATGGGGTCACCGGCGGGCCTATTCACTATTTGTTGAAAATACTCAACTACATCATAACAACATTGCCATGACAGTACAGAGAGCCTTCAAGATTCTTTTTTAATGGTCCCGAAGGAAATTTGTCTTGGACATACATAGCTTACCTTAAAGGGACACTGTGCAGGAAATGGTCAGAAAAGTTACTGCAACTATGGTGCTCATTGAAACTGGGCTGCCTATTGCCAAATTTGATGTTTACATGAAAGTTTACCAAGTAATAAACAAATATTTTCTAGTATGGTCCAAGCACAGTCATTTTTGCAGCTAAAAATGGCTATTTTTGGAAATTCAAAATGGCGGACCATGGAGAAGATCCCCCTTTTCATGTATGTAAAGTGCAATTTTCCCAGTCATAATGAATACTTAGAATTTGATGCTGGTGGTAAGTATTCATGAAAAAGGTAACATTAGTGAATGGCCAGCATGAATTCTGGAAATAAACAACTAAAAATCTCACACAGTGTCCCTTTAAGTAACAGATTAAGACATAGCCATTACAATTTCGGTGACTGTCAGGTTATAACATAGGCTCTACGCTAAGGGGTTAAAAATGCATTCAGTCGGCCCTACCATGGCATTAACGGTCGGGCACTCGTCTGCTACGCGGCTGACCCGGGTTCGATTCTGGCATCAGTCCTTTGCTGACCCTTCTCTGTCACTCTCTCTCCAAACTCCTTTCCTGCATTTCCTCAACTATCCTATCTCATAAAAATAATAAAAGCTTAAAAAAGCCCCAAAAAATACTTTAAAAAATACATTCAGTCATGGGGGCACTGTGGCTCAGTGTGCCAAGCCCCCCACATGTAGGCTTGCATGGCCATAACTAGGGGTGCTGACAGGGGGGGACAAAGGGGACAGTTGTCCCGGGCACAGATATAGAGAGGGGGCCCAGAATTGGGTCCTCATCACATTGTATGTATTGGGTTAGGGGGCCCTTGCAGATGACTTTGTCCTGGTCCTGGCCAAAGCTGTCAGTGGCCCTGCCCATGACGACCTGGGTCCGAGGCCGGCCTGGGTCATTTCTCAGCCCTGCCTTCTCATCTCCCACTCTCTGCCTGTCATACTCCTGACTGTCCTGTCCAATAAAGACATGGAAGCCCTTAAATTGAATGAATTTATATTATATGAATTTAACTCTACCAACGCACACGCACGCGCGCACGCACACACACACACACACACACACACACACACACACACACACACACACACACACACACACACACACACACACACACAGACCAGATGGTTTTGGCAATTACAATTTGTGTGTCACTACAGTGTTATAAGCTTATGAGCTAATTGTATGTACAATACCAAAGTGCATGCATGGGCTACCATGAAAACCAACACAACACCAACCCTGTGGTATATTATAGCCACCACATTAGTTAGGCTACTCATTACATAAACTACTACAACCAATGATGCTCATTGGCAGTAATAGCAGAGGAAGTCCGAGGGATATGTTGATCATGACATGATCATAATTATCTGACGCAAATTCGTTACTTCTGCAGGTTAATATTGACGTCTTTACGACCACGTATAGCACAAGATGTTCCTGTAATGAACAACGATCCGAGGGGAAATGTTGGGATATTTCATATGGGAAGGGCGGCAAAAGGGCGCAGCTCGCAACTGCGGTAGCGTCAAAGTATTAGAGCCATCCAATTCACATAAAATAGTTCATCCTTCCATTGAAACCATGTCGTGGAGACAACAAAACTTCTGACGTTTCTAACGTGTTCACATACAAGACATAATTAGCAAATACCTATAGGCAGTCATACAATACCAATATCGCTCATACGAGGCTGGAAAATGGGAGATTCCCACATTGGAAAAAAAATACTAATGATTACGCTACCCATAATGGCATATTGGCAACTAATGAGCAATGCACTGGAACAAAATTACATACGTTACTGTTTAGAGAGAACACGAATTATACAATGTTATTTTCCTGTATTCCGGCCTCAATGAGCGCGCGACTATTGCTTCATTGCCTAGGACAACCACCAAAAAGACGTTTCTTTTAGAGCCACCATGGAGCCTACCTCAATCATGACATGCCGCTTTGTTGTCGTCTAAATGGACACTATTCCGAATTGCATGCACCATATCCATGCTACGATTATGCAAGTTAATTCCAGTACTTACAATTTCACCATGTATGCCTAAAGACGAGGTAATTCTTCGCCTTTATTACATCCGTTGGTATAAGGATTTTTTTTAAGACCGGCTGCTCGGTGCCAATGCGCATGCGCTTTCTTTGCAAGTTGTGGCAGCCAGTGCGTAAAACCTCTGAATGTCACAGATTTTTCATGCGCTTATAACCATTCCCCCGCATTTCTCGCTTTTGACGACTCGCTAGAACCCACGTATCTTACAGGAATAACGACCTGCGCTATCAGTGTATTGACACGGACATTAAACGTTAATTTAGCAATGCCTACTGCAAAGAAGGTTTGCTGTCGATATGTCCGGAAAATGCAGCACTGGTGTGTCCATCTTAAATCTTCCGGAACATGAACATTATACACTTTCTTTCTTCCTTCCTTCCTTCCTTCCTTCCTTCCTTCCTTCCTTCCTTCCTTCCTTCCTTCCTTTCTTTCTTTCCTTCTTTCTTTTTGTTGTTTGATTTGTAGTTCGTAATCAGTATTACGTATATCGTATTGTTGTCAACCAGTGTCACTTCAAATAAAGAATGAGGTTCAAGTAAAAGATTGAGACATACGCATTTAAAGGCCGACTCTGTAATTGGTTCGAGGGGTAGCCAGTATCAGCGTGGGAATGGCAACGGGAACGCTCCCCCGCCCTTTACAACAATCTCATGGGAGTTCCCCTGCCTGTTGTGATGCAAGGATTTCCCCCCACAAAGACGTGAAACACACGATTAGCTTGCATAAAAAGGATGCATGGGCAACACGGGGTTTCACTGTGTTTAATGTACGGAGTACAGGTTGATTCGTTGCTTTTAAAAAGCAAAAGTATTCAGCTAGTCTGTGCAACATTCGCCGAGGCATGTTAGAGACGCTGTCCATGGTGCTGATGGGCCTACTGCACTGAGAATTAGGCAAGAGCCGCATTGGCGTTTAGGGCCTAATCAAGACAGCAAACACAACTTACAGTCACATTTTTCGTGTTATTGACATTCTAATCATACCCAACTAATGGTTAAAATTATATGTGCGCATGGATTTCCACATGGCTAAAACAAAGCCGAGGTGCGAAGCGCTCCGTAAGTGTTTAGCAGCCTCAATTAATCAGCTGAAGCTGACATGTAGGCTAACCGATAAAAAAGACATCTGCTGCATCAACCTTTGCTCATCTCGGTAGGCCTATTCACATTAGAGATCAACCAAGCCTTCTCCAATGTAGGCCTATGTTTTCAGAAGTCACATCGGCACAACGCCCAAATATCTCTGAATTTTAACACACCACAGTGCGTCGGTCATTTTCTATGAGGCAATGTCATTTTGCTTTTTGCGGACCCTGGACTCTTCTTCGATAGCCCACACTAGGTGGCACTGTGGTGTCGTTGGTTTATAATGCATTAAAATAAAAAAATAAATACAAAATTGACTGTATTTTGTAGCATGGTGTTATCGATTAGGGTGTTTTAAATGAGTTAAATTAGTTCAAAGTAGTTACAAATTTTCAACGAATCATAGCACTCATATTCGTGGGTTTACATGTCAGTAGCCTACAGTCACATCACTGCTCTTCAGGAAATGTGTTGTGTGTTCCTATGTGGTGGTGTAACAGTTTTGACCATCAAACACTCCCTCATACAGAAACGTTTTACACAAATAGCTTCAGCATTTAAAAAAGCTGCCTTCACAGGTCTCAGAATTCTATATTAAGTGTAGGGCCTAAATGATGAATGAGGATGCATATAAGAGTGAATTATTTTTTTTAAAGTGTCCATGAAGTTAAGTTTGACATGTTTGACCCTGAGAAAACCATAGGGTCTCCAGTGGTATGTATTAAACTGTATTGCAGTCTCCATTCTAGTCTGCACACAGTTCATGTAACATTCAGTTTGTGTGTAAAACATAAATAAATAGTAAATAGTAAATAATCAATAGTGATGAAAGAAAGAATAATGAAGGTTTTCATTGCCCTGAAAAAGGTAAGTTGCCTAGGCTATACTGTGCAAATTAGCTTCATGACTGGCCCTACAATTCTGACCTTTACTTCAGACTTTCACACATTATCAAAGACATCCATCACATTCTGTAGGTTTTACTTGAGAGGATGAATCCCCATCATTTTCGTATGCATGGCTGCCTTGGATTGAGTAGTCTTCACCATGCTGACAGGCTAGCCGTGTTTGCTGTATCCGAGTCCACATCAGAGAAGGAAAAAACCCGAGTCCCAAGTCGTCGATGTTTCATTCTCTCCCCCCTCTTCTTGATCCGGTGCAGTCTCGCAGACAAGCTGTTCCCGGACAGCCCCATGCAACTTCAGCGTGTGCTGTGGTCTTCCGAAGCCGGCTCATGCTAGAAATTGAAAACAGCACCAATGGAATGGAAAAAGCATACTGTTTACACTGAAGAGGACAGGCAAGGATTACGGCCATGCTCCCATTCAAAGCCTGATCACAGTGTGGTTTAGAGTTTAGAGCATCTCACCAGCTTAGGGCAGATTAAGAAGGCTTGAGTATTTGTGGGCATGTGTATTGAGATGAATCTGCGTTTGCATAGTGATTGTGTATGACAGAGACAGAAAAGAGTGGCAAAACAACGGGATTGGAATTCTTGAGACTCAAATCAGTGCTGTTGTAATGTAGAAGTGATAGATGGGGCAAAGTTGATGGGAGAAAATCCTAGGTCAGACAGATAGCTAAATAATCACAAACTGTACAGTGCAACCATGGCATTGCTTAGTTTAGACCATGTATTTCTCAACCATTTGTGAACAAACACCCCCTTGGCCTCATCATATGCCTCCCAATGTCCACTTGACCTCATCATAAAAGGCTGCCAACGCCCTCCTTAGTATTAAAGAATGCAATGGATTAATGCCCCCAATGGCAACTAAGCACTGCCCCCTCTCAGCAGTATCCTTCTCAACGCCCCCCTAGAGCTCCCCAATGCCCCCTGGGGGGCTGTACCACCCCCATTGAGAAATCCTAGTTAGACCATGTGTCCTCAAACAAAGAAACAGGAATCGAACCACATAGACTTTTGCACATGTTTTGTTTCAATATTTTGTTTTGTCCTTGAATCTGGGCGACAAGTTAGGGGAGTGCTTTGTTCCCTAAATAAAACCTCCATCCATGACTAAAGTGCCCTTGAGCACTACACATACGTAGCTCCAGGTACTGTAACCAATACCAATATCCGTAAGACGCTTTGCATAAAAGTGTCAGCTAAGTGTCATAATGAAATAGCCAGTTTATCAAGCTTTTGATCAAACAAACAACAGACACACACGCACACACACACACACACACACACGCACGCACACGCACACAAACACACACACACACACACACACACACACACACACACACACACACACACACACACACACACACACACACACACACACACTGAAGGCTACCAATTAGTCCAATTAGTCAGTGAGTATTTCTCAATGTGAAGTGTCCTAGTCTTGTTAGGACGAGTATCGCCCATTTTTTCACAGATTTCACCAAAGACTATCACTAATTCTAAGTGTAATTAATAATTTGATACACCGGGTGCAAATGGGCGTCGCTCATCCTAGGAAGGCTAGGACACTTCACTTTGAGAAATACTAATTACATTAATTATTATTGTCTGGGCATCAGTGAGAATGTGCCTGAAGTAGAACATACAAGTCACACAATGATGGCATTACAACCACACAGTGTATTATTACGCAGATCCTGGACAGTAGTGGCACATAGTGGTGTGGATTGGCACTGCCCTCACGATCCGATTTGATCACGGGAGGTAGTGATTAGATTCGATTCGATTCTATGCGATTCGATCCGATCCGATCCGATCCGATTCAATTCTACAATGCATAGCAATGCATTACATTTCTACTGAAAGCAAAGCAAATGTTTCATCAGTCATGATAAGGCAATACAAGTAGTCAGATACTGAGCAACAATTTCTTGGCTATTTTCTGTATCAGTCTGGATCAGTCTTTATCAGTCTTCCAATGCTTTGAAGTACTTGTATTTCATTTAACATTTATTTGCTCCCGAAATATCCACGGAAGTAATTGAAACTTTAAAAAATTGCCGGATCGATTCTGGAACTTGCCGCATTGAATTGGATCGTCCATGCCCCACATTGGATTGCATCGCCGAATCGATCATTGTTGACACCACTAGTGGCACACACACACTTCACACACGCATGCGCACGCGCGCGCGCGCCCGCCCGCGCACGCACGCACGCACGCACGCACGCACGCACGCACGCACGCACGCACGCACGCACGCACGCACACACACACACATGCTCACTGGATACTGCTAGACATTGCTGGGTTGTGCTGGTTAGTATTGGTGGTACTGGTAACCAGCTTTAGCTTAATCAAGCTAACAGTTAAATTGGTATCCGATTAGACAAGTGTTTGACAAGATCCATCTATGAGTTAAAATGTTTCTCTTTCTGGCATGGAAACACAAATGAGAAGATTAAAACAGGGCTACATTATGTTAATACAATTACATTTATGATATTTTATTTGTAAAAAATATTATTAAAATAAAGTCAAACAAAGTAAGAAGGTTTCTAAATAAAGCTCATGATGATGAACATGCCCTTACGAAAATCGACCATGGTAAACCATGATTTCATGTTTTTTTGAGCATGGTTCGGCACGGTTTTTGGTTTGACTATGGTTTAACTATAAAATTAACCATGGTTTTACTCTGAAAACTAACCATGGTTTTACCACGGTTTATAATTATTCATTAAATTACACTTAGCTGCTGCTGCTGCTTGTTTTTATCCAACGCACATATTGGTGACAGTCCTTGAAGAAATGTGGGATTAGGTGCCTTGCTCAAGGGCACTTCAGTCATGGATGGAGGTGTAGGGAGATGTAAGGGTGGGAGTCGAACCTGCAACTCTGTGATCTTCAGTCCAACTCCCTAACCATTTCACCACGGCTGCGAACAAGTTTTCAAGTTTTGTTGGGTGAGCATGAAACCCACAATTAACCATGTTTTGTGCATGGTTTGTGACTATGATTAAACCATAGACACAAGTATCCCAATCGAATCTCACGCACATCCAAAGAGGTGGCCATTTTATTTCCCTTCCTCAGACTAAACCATAGACACAAACCATGCTTTAAAAAAAACATGAAAACCATGAATAACCATGATCCATGGTTAGCCAGGACCCACAGTTTTCATGGTTACCCAAAAAAAACATGGATAAGCCATAGTCATAGTGGTTCAGAGTATTTAGAGAAACCATGGTTACTACAGTAAAACCATGGTCACTACAGTAAAACCATGGTCATTTTTTGTAAGGGCATGCACAAGGTCAAAGGTGGCAGCTTAAAAGCATAAAAAATCATAAAGCTTGCAGTTGAATCTCATCTGCCTCCTTCTGGTCTCATCGGGTCTCATTTTGCCTGCACACTATGCGCATTTGAATAGGTTAGCTGGAGGATATCATGAAGTGACATTTGTGTATGATGAAAAATAGAGAAGTAATTTAAGAATGAAGTTTCAAAACGGTCATTTTTGACCGTAACACAACCAGAGGGTTACACTCACCCCCCTAAACCTCACTCCCATCCCGGTTCAACAGCACCAGTGTAACTGAGGCGTTCCTGTGCAATCCATCCCAGTTGGGTCTCGAACTCGTCACCTCCTAGTGAACGCATTGGTTTGGGTATGGGAGGCACAGCATGATACCGCTGAGCTAAAGAACCAGTCCGATAGCCCAGCACTACGATACTGTATGAGGCTTTGGGAGGGAAGTTTACTAACGTTCCACGCCACATTCTGCTAGTTGGCCTCCGTTACACAGGCTACTCAACTCAGGGGGCAACCGCCATTCCGACATACCGCCATTCCGACAATATTTGATTGCCATTCCGAGGCATTCCGAGTCATTTAAACATTGTTGCAAGTAGCCTACTTAAAGGAGCGTCTATTGACATTTGCAACAATGTTGCGACATGAGCGGAAAGTTGAAAGAGTGACAGCGCAATTACAGGATTAGTGTATAATTTTGTCACGGTCCAAATGCCCTTAAAGGTAGGGTCTGAGATCTTTGAAAAACAGTTCCTGCAAGCTGGAAAAAAAGTTTCTGCAATAAAACGTCAACGTCGGAATGGCGTTTTGTAACCACTCAACTCAACAACACATAATTTCACTACTGCACATCACTTGCTCTTCATTGTTTTGTTTTGCTTTGTTGCTCAACAGAACACTGGTCAAAATATAGAGGGGTAGGCTACACAAAGGATGGCAAAATGGTAGTCCAAGAAAGCACTCAGCATCCACCTTCATTCTCTGGCCTATTAGTCCAGGCGAAGCAGCATTTTATGTCAGACTAATTTAAAGATGTTTTTTCCATTTTCTCGTCACACAGGGAGACTGAAGTGCCTCATGGTCATTTTATGTCCAAAAATACAATAAATTGTGTGAGGAAATTCTAGTTGGGGAAGTTTGCTGAAGTTTTTTTGCGGCCCTGAGGGGGACAAATTGCGCTGGAACATCTCTGTTACAGTGGTGCCATTGACCCGGAATGGAAGTGAGGTTTGGGGGGTGAGTGTAACGGAGGCCAACTAGTAGTGTGTGGTGTGGAACTTGAGTAAACCTCCCTCCTGAAGCCTCAATACAGTGCGGTAGCGTTGGGCTATCGAACTGGCCCTTTAGCTCAGCGGTCTCGTACTGTGCCTACCATTGCCAAACCGATGTGTTGACGAGGTGGCGAGTTCGCGGCCCCAAGGGGGACAAACTGCGCGGGAACACCTCTAGAGCCGCACAGGTCGTATTAGGCTCGTTCGTGACGACGCAGTAAGAGTTTTGATAGGCAGTGGGCATGCGCACTTTGCCAGTTTGATGCATTGTGGTTAGAACATTTTAACCAGAATGCATCAAACTGGCAAAGTGCACATGCCCACTAGCTGCCTAGCAAAAATCTTACTGCTTCGTCACGAATGAGCTTATTGATGCGGTCGCCTAGACCTAAACCCTGGCCTAAACCTGACTGTCAGGGAAGCCATGTAGCATACAAGGGTGTGGTAATGAGTGCAGCTGCAGTTTTAGATGCCAAGTGCCTACTCTTGGTGTCAAATAGGCCTACCGCCTGGTCAATGAGTTGAAAAGTGACAGGTCAGAACAATAATAATTACAAAAATAGTAATGTTCAGAGATGCAGAGATGTGCAGAGATACTTTTCCTGCCCCTCCTAGCCCGCCCTCATGCCAAATGTGAGCCTTCCTAATAAACCTATTGCTCAGCTGTTATAGTCTTCTGATATTTGCAGAAAAAAATGGCATAACAAAATCAACCCTGAATATGACAGCTTATCTGTATGAGAGGATGACCAATGGTTCCAGAAGGTGAAGTTAACATCAAATGTTCTTTACTCTGTTGTATAGTGTTTGGTTGTTGCATGCAGAGGAGAAATTAGTGGCACTTTTCTTTATTTTCTCTGTTACTGTGGCTGTCTCCCATAGACATATCTATGCTGTCTCCACTAGACTGGAGTCATCTACTCACATGACTTTATCACATGATCACAGTCGTGACGTATTGTTTCGGTCTGTCAGCTGAGAATCAGTAGGTAAGGAATCAGCCTTGTTTTGTCGTGTAAATCATATCATTCAGTCGCATTCTGTGACATTTGTATATTTCTTACAATATAGGTAAGGGCGATTATATGGGTCCAAACAAAACCAGCTTGTTCCGTAGGATAGTTTGGTTTCCATTTACTGATATGCGCTAACTACGCTAACCTTGCTAGCAGTCAGAATGTCTGCATTTTCAGTACGACAGGACCACCTAGAGCTCTAGTAGTCTACCTCACATGGTAAACATTGTGCTACAATGTGTATTTTACCTGTTACAGTCCGACCACGGGGTTGTTGCAAATTGAATTCGTCAATGCAAGTGTCTATACGATACAATGTGTCCAGCTAGTCATCTTACACCCTTGTCCTATGCTCTTTCCAGTTAGCAAATCGACATGATATGAATGTTAGATTCCATCAAAGTCGTGCACATCTTTTATGAAATTGTGTTATCGCGTTAGTATCTACATGCTGTTTTTCTGAAACGCAGGTGTCTTCTGAAGAACGGTGACTTCTGTTCGTTCAACATGGACATCCGAGGGGCTGTTGATGCTGCAGTTCCTACGAACATCATTGCTGCAAAAGCGGCAGAAGTACGCGCTAACAAGGTCAACTGGCAGTCATATCTTCAGTAAGTTTTCCTATTTGTAGCCTACAGCCTCCTGCTTCTGTAGAACAGTATGTGCAGTTCTGATGCATCGTCAACGACAAAGTCGAATGTCTGACAGTCGGAATGTCGAGCAGAATTATTTATTTAGGCCCCCATCAGGAAGGTGCTAGTTTAGGGGCTAATTTTTCTTTGTGTTTTTTTTTGTGATTTGTACATCTAGACTAGAATCGTTTGAAGTCACGAAAGCCTGCCTGTGTTTGGATGCAGCTAAACATTTAGGGCATGCCAGACATGTCTAGTGACAGTGCCATCGACGTCTATGAACAACTTCAATTAGAATCTCCCTGTGAAAATCTGAGTTTAGTGCACAGGAACAAGGGAAGAATCCTTCATGTCAAAACCATTCTGAATTAACCCTGATGACATATTACTTATCACAATACTGGTGGAACATGAGGAGTAATTCCCTCTGTGTATTTGTCCACAGTTTTGGGATTTCTGAGTGAGAAACAGGGAGGCACTTCAGTTCAGTGTTTTTTGGTTCATAAACTTCCCCTTTGTGCCTAAAATGAGAAGTTCTCCTTCTTTCCTGAATTCATATGCTTTAGTTCAGTGGTTCTCAACCTTTTCTGATGAAACGCCCTTGACCTCATCATAAGCCTCCCAACACCCCCTTGACCTCATCATAAGCCTGCCAACGCCTCCCTTAGTGTTGACTCATAAAATAGACTAATGCCCCCAATGGGAACTAAACCCCGCCCCCACTCAGCTGTGTCCTTCTCAATGCCCCCCTAGGGCTCCCCAATACCTCCTGGGGGGCTGTAGCATCCCCGTTGAGAGACACTACTTTAGTAAGAAGTTTTTCATGTTCACTCTTCCAGTCAAAGTTGGCAAATCACTGCTTGTCTTAATCTTTGATATCTGCTCTTTCAGGGGCCAGATGATCTCAGGGGAGGACTGTGAATTTATCAAGAAGTTTGAGGTGGCTGTCTCAGAGGAGAAACAGGCTATACTCACCAATGAAGGCCACCAGGTATTGCATTCAAATAACTGTTAAACACATGTATAAATGGAGTACTCAAAGCAGAGTCCCTGGTCTTCTTTGCTGGTAGTTTATTTGTATATCAAATGTATACAAATAACACATTCATTTGTTTATCAAATAAACTACCAGCAAAGAAGACCAGTGTGCTGTGATTTATCCTCCCTTTACATGTATAAATGGGTATGGGCAACATTATTGGCCGAGAAACAGTCAGAGAAAACACACACCGCCCCTGTGTTAGGCTAGACATCTTTAGTGTGTTATAACACTATTATTTCCCCTATCTAGGAGTACTTCAACTTGTGATGGTGATGTCTTGTGCAAGAAGTTATATATACGAGTGATGTAGATATATTGCGCACGTGTATGCCTATGATCTGTTCTAGACAAGGAATCCCCTGTTACTATATTCCCGCACTGTCCACAAATGTTTGAACAGAAAGTGCCATCCTTGTCCTTGCCAAACCACCAAAGGGAGCATCTTGTTAGCTCAGTACATGATTAGATAATGATGATCTCCATCAATAACTATAGCCTTATGGGTCATTCTACGTTTCCAATGCGCTTTTGGCAGATGCAAAATGTCGATTATCAGTATTTTTTTTCCAAATAAATGACCTAGATGTTTACATAGTGTATATATTTAAGTGTCCAAACAAACAAATTGCCAAGCTTAATCTTAAACCATTTGATAAATACTCTAATGAAAGCGAACGTTTGCTTGATTATTTTGTCAACAGTGTTATGGACAAATACTATGTAATTTCAAACATATATAAAAGTACTACAGAGTTGAAACAACATACCCTTAACAATAATGTTGTCATTAATCTGTGCAACTGATATAGAAAATGTGATTGCTGAGCTTCATAAGAAGGATTTTATGATACACTGTGATACAGACTGACATATTTTTCATTATAAATCCCTGTGACGTCTGATTTGAATTTAGTCACCGTCATTACACAAGACTTCCATCTCCGGAGATAATCCCTAGTGTCTGTTCATAGGATTTTTCCAACACACAAGGGATCAATAGCACAAAAACACTTTCAAAACAGTCAAACGTGTTACTCAACTGTGTTACGGTCAACAGTGCAAGGGAACAAGTCGGCACTTTTTTAGGAGAAAAAACAGAGCAGACAAACCCATCCCCCTAGAACACAAATTATTTTGTTTGTTTGTCTGTCAATATGGAGATAAATTAGCAAAAACATAAGATTACTCCTCCTCAGCTGTCATAGCTGATGCGTAACACCATTGACGGTAACACGGCTTGACATTTCAGCCATTGTTATGGTGTTGTGCTAACTGAGGACCTCAGAAGTTGCACCACAACACCTTAATCAATTCATGTATTTGTGTGCTTTATCTGTGTTTTTCTACATGTGATTTCTAATTCAGATTCTTATGAATATGTTGATAACACAGTTGACGGGCAATTTTCCCGCTATGAGAACATGGAAAAAGAATGGATTAAATTATGGAAGGATGGAGCTCAAAACTTACCAAAAAGTCTTCCCATATCCTTCCAAAGAGGTTATGACATCACGTGATGTTATTCGTATGGCCTAAGACCAAACCATTACTGATTTATGGAGGGGGTTTCAGACCGTGACACGGTTAACATAGTTTTCGTGGACACACAAAATGGCAAATTTCATGTATAATGGAAAGCACAGTGGTCTTTCTGACAGTTTTGTCAGAGAGAGTAGAGAGAGAGAGAGGTTCCATTGGCCCATTGTTTCTGGGTTCTATTATTGCAAGGGGGAGGGGGGGGAAATCCCCCTTTAGGCAGACCTAGGCAGACCTAAGGACTGTTCTATTCAATGCTAGGAGCATTATGACACGCCCCTTTAGGCAGACCGGAACCTGGTCACGTTAGGTGCCCATAGAAACCTATTATGTTGGCATATCTCAAAATACTTAAAGAATCTCTGGTTTTGTCATATTGTGATGATTACTGTGAATCAACATTTGTAATAGTCTTGGCCAAAACAAGTTTCTTTACATGCTAATATGAAGACTGAATCTGACATATGGAAAACAGGACGGCATGAAAACGCCCAAAACTAGTATTAACTCATTGGCTGCCAGCCATTTTCATAAAAGAGTAACCCAGAGTGCCAGAGCTTTTTCAGCATTTTGGGTGTTTTTTGGAGGCTCACAGAAAATTGAGTTCTGTGTCTATGTCAACACCATACCTATCAAAACACAGATTAGACGCTCATCTGTCATCAGAAAAAAACGGTGTCTCTCTACCCCTTTCCGTTCTTTCATAATCATCTGTTGAAAATAAGTGGAATTCGCCAAAATGCTGCTTTCTAGCCAAAAAGCTGAGAAAACGCCATTTGAAGTTGACCTATAATTGCAAGTGTTTTTGCTCATAATGACACCGTCCTAACAACTCCAAACCTATCAGATGCTATTACAGAGTCTCCTGTCATCTGTAGCCAGAACAAAAGATCGTTTGTATGGTCTTTTCAACCTAATAATGTACTGAAATATAACGGGGTGGGCTTGAAAACAAGAGTGTTTTGGTTTGTTGCTGGCGCGCACAATGGATCATGACAGCAGGTGCATGTAACTCATGTGAAATACTAAACTCACAGAAATACTGTCCCTCTGTTTAGCCTGTCCTCCTCTCGTTGGGGAACAAATCACAGCTGATTTGTTTCCTCCTGTACCGTGTGAACTGGGAGACAGGCAGGCAGGCAGCACAACTTAGCTTACTGCTGCTTCTTTGGCAGAGCGGACAATTTGCAGATTGATGATTACTGTCATCATGTTTCTGCTATAGTGATCTTGTCATATATTGTTCAATGAATTTTCTTTTGATAAAGTACTGATCACATATCCAACATTTCACAAGCCGATTGGAGTGGGGAAGGCTAGCTGGTCTGAGGCTAAGTGCAATGCTTTCTCATGTGAGCTGAATATATCTGACCAGACACAAAGGCTAGCCTGCTCTGTTCCAAGAATCTGCAACCCCCCTGTCTTTTTGATGATACAGTAAGCTGATCATAATATACAGATCCATAACTGCAACTGTAGAATGAGTAAAAATAGTTGACTTACCAAGGCTCCTTTATTTAGGCTTAGTTGTAAGTTGTTAGCGATTTCGTGCTATCTAGCTAGCGTAGCAAACAATAGCCAAACATTCCCAACTGAGGTGACCACTAGTCCTGTGCATTTTCCTGTTAGATGATCTTTTGTACGCATCATCCTGATGTTGTGTAGGCTGATCACATTATCCAAAATGAAACAGTTGCCACACAGATCATCTCTGGTTGAACATGGCGTATTTTGGGCAAGCTAGTTACAATGCCTACTAGCTAGATGGCAACAGGGGGGTGTATTTCGGTCATGAGAGGAAGTTTTTTTTTTTGTCAGGCTCTGACACTAAAATCAGTAGAATACCTGTGTTAAAATCAGAGGGCAAGAAAGTAGACTACTGTCACAGGTGCTTTACTTTCAAAAATGATTTTGCTATGCTACTTTTGAGATTATAATAGTAAAAAGGGATGTTTTTGTCTTGACATTTCCTCTAGATGTGAGCTAATGCCCTGCCCTGACTGTTCCTAAGGACACTTCTGCCACCTACAGGAACAGTTAGAACATGACTAGAGGCGTGAAATTAATACACAACATAGGTCAGACCGTCCTCAAGGCGTGGCTGTAAAAAAACGCAATTATCGGCGAACGACGTCGAAGGCAGGGGGCGTCACTATTCAAAATGACGTCATTCGACGGCTAAGGCAGCCAATGAGTTAAATATTCATTCTTGCTGAGGGAAATAATGCCATGTCTACTCTTTCTGTATTATATGATAGATAAATGTGTGCTAATGTCCAAAACATCATTGGATGCAGTTAATAGTTAGTGGAATTGGCAAATAAAATCCATGGACTTAAAAGCGCAGCCGAATCGTAGAATGACCCTTATATATTGGAGCATAAATCCAAGATGGTTGACAGCAGTACATTTGACGCTGTCACCTCTGGACTATTGATTATTCCGCAAGAATTTTGCAGATTTTAAAATATTTTAAATAATAGGTCTGCTTTACCAGTGCTTCCCCATACTTTTCTCCCAGATCCTGGCATGTCCGTTTAAGACAAATCATCAATCTATCCGTCTCCTTAGGTCTCATATCAGCAATGCATACAAATAGCGTCTATGCCTTTCATTTCGAAGTTGCTGATGCATGACTACACCAGATGTTGTCAACGTGAGATTCCCCCCCAGGTTTTGGACTGATACAGTTTGTTTTTGTTGTCCAGTGTGCAAAAACGTTCCTGAACCTCATGGCGCAAATCTCAAAGGAGCAGACGGTCCAGTATATCCTGACACTGATAGATGATACTCTGCAGGTTGGTCAAATGGCAATTTTGAATTTGTAGCCCAAGGATACACATACCGTACCTACCTACATGGGTCGCCCACCCACACAGAGGCAGACCCACTCAGGCATTTAAACAATACTGTTTTCTGTTTCTAGCTGACTGTGATGGTAGTGTTTCCATGTGTGTGTGTGCATGTGTGCAACCAGAGAGTTGATGCTGATTTATCCACCGATGCTGGGTGTATTTTTGAGTCAATTTGAAAGCAGTTTTGTATGTGGATAATCTGGAGATAGAATAGGGATGTAATTAGAAGACGGGTCTTTTGAAAATTACAAGAAAGTAAATTATAGCGTCCAGCAGATATGCACTGTAATAAATGCAAATGGATATGTTGACTATTAGTTTTCATTCATTTTAAGGATGTTTCATTTTATCAGCATTTAGCAGTCACCTAGCACGTTTTATCCACAGCCTCCTCTTAATTTTCTATGTGGGTCATTTCACATGAAATCAGACACTTTGAGCCTGACCGTAACAGATTTTAATTAAATTCAGTATGGGTTTTTTTGGTCGTAATATAAAACCCCAGAACTGTGTTTGCATGTATCTGGCACCATCACTAAAGGAGAAACGTCTTAATTTAGGATATTGCACTATACATTCATCCTTGATCATGTCAGTCATGATTCATTCATGATTCATTGTATCTCATGTTGTTTGTAATTTCAGAGCCAAGTTGTGATAGGTGCAGGATTCAGTAAAAATTTCTGTAGAAAAAGAAGACAATCCGCACACTTCAGGTCTATTTTTGTGCAAAGAAGCTTTACTAGACTTGCAAGCTTCCGGTCCTTAGACCTTCATCAGGCAGCTAATTAATTAGCTAAATGATTTCAGAGCCAAAAAAAAGCTTTTTAACAACATAACTATCTCTGTGTGACTTAAATTGACTGACTAAATCAAGGATGAACGTGTAGTGTCCTACCCTCTTAATTGAGATTGAATTGTTAGTCTGTTCCTCCCTTAATATTGGTGCCAGATTCATGAAAAGACTGTTCTGTGGTTCTACCTCGTCACTAAAAAAACCCACAATAATTTTAATGAAAATCTGTGCCGGTCATTGCCCCAAAGTATCTGATTGGACGTGAAATGACCCAAATGTACGTAGAAGACAAATGTCGTCCTATACCCTACTGTACTTCACAAAAACAATCTAGCGTTTTCCACTAGTCTCTTCCTAATCACCATGAATGTGACTCTTACTCATAGTGGTGTGGTGAAGCAGTGGTAGTGGGTGGAGTTACAGTAGTAGTAGTATTGAGGAGAAACAGTCAGATGACTTGTGATCATTTCTTATTCTCCATTGCTATTTGTTCCTAAAATACATATATCCTTTGCTAAATCTCAGGAAAACCATCAGAGGGTGAACATCTTCTTTGACTATGCCAAGAAAACCAAGAACACCGCCTGGTCGTACTTCCTGCCCATGTTGAACCGCCAGGACCTCTTCACTGTGCACATGGTAAAAGCTTCATGAAAAACTGTCTTTTTTCCAGTGTGGAAGAATGGGTGTCTAGCCACTGTCAAGAATATAAAAAGTGCTCACCAACATCATTTTTTTGTTTCATGTTTCATAGAAGTTCCTCTTTTTGAAATGTTGGGCAGAACTTTGTATCTCATTGTAGCCACTGCACACAGTTTGATTCATGTGCCACAGTACAGTGTAACAAACATTAAAGCTGTGTTTTTATTTTATTTTTTTTACAAAATTTCAAGGTAAAATGGCAAACCAGTTTTGTGGCTGTGTGTCCTCAAACCATGCAAGCAGGCTACAAACCTCTTTTAAGAATCAAGAAGAATCAAGAATCAAGAGCTTTTATTTGTCATTGACCAAAACGAGTTTGACAACAGAATTGCGTTTAAGAGTACACTATACAAGTATTCTCTGGCCGCTGCTCCTCCGAGCGCCGCACATTTAAACACACCTCCGCCACCTATAGCTCAGAATAGTACACATAAGGGGACCAATGAAAAAAGGATAAAAAAAGATTCTATGGCTCCACATTGTAAATTTGCAACATCAAGGCACAGTACCAAAAACCTCATATTTAGCACAAGCATTGAAGACAAAACATTGCATGAACCAGGGGGGAGGGGGTTGGGGGTTGGGGGTGGTGGTGGGGGGAGGGGGGTTGTGTTGCGATCAGGGGTCTAACTTATTTCCTTACTGCTGACCTTGTGAGAGGTGTGATATGAGGCTTCCCCTTAGGCCCTGCATTTAATGGGGAAGTGGTGTTTTTGCATTTGAATCCCTATCTTCAACTTGCAATTAAGTATAATGGTTAAGATTGGAATTTGGACACATGCTGATAATCCGGGCCAGCCCTGAGCACTCAGTGAGTTTCACATCTTAAGCAATTTTTTTAATGTGCTTTAGGAATGATTGTTCCGGTCCGTTCTACCGTGGCTCTATCGCTAGGATACTCCGGCCCGGGTTATTTGCTGATTCCTCCCCATCTCTCTCCTCACTCATTTCCTGTCTATCCTTCACTGTCCTGTCCTGAATGAAGGCAAAAGCCCCAAAATATCTTAAAACAAGGAATGATTGTTCCTGAACACCTATACAGCCATTTATAGCTATACAGCTGTTTCTTGCCTCAGCATGTGCCCAAATTCCAATCTTTAGCACTGTATTCCATCAAAAATCTGAAAAAAAGGCTTTACATGTAAAATACAGACCTTCGCATTTCACCACATAATATTAATCTACCCAGCCCATTTCTACACTTGCTATTTTACAACTTGTGATTTGTTTTACTGGCAAATGCGTTGGAAATGACCCATACGCGCTAATCGGTGACCGTTTTGCTTTTACTTTACAACGTTTCGGTTTTAGACGTTCATTAGGTAATTTTTTAATGTTCACCTACAGTATTGGCCCTTTAGTGAGTCAGAATGCATTAGTTTTCTAGCTTTTACAAACCTGGGAAAATAGCAAGCTTTTATTCAGTGTTAGAGAGTAGGTCATTTCTGACTCTGCTACCACAACAAATCCTATATAACAAATTGGCAGTGAAGGCAGCCATTCAGTATCAAGTGGTAGCTTTTCAGAGCGAAGCTTGTCTGCTAAGACTTAAAGCATGCTAAATAGATGCCCCACAAACAAAGTCTTCAGAGAAAGATGTTTAAGAAGCTTCTGGAGTGCTGCAGGTTCAGATGTTTTGTCCTCCATATGTCCGAGAACAAGGATCTAAACCCTGCCCATCCATATTATCTCACATTGAATTCATATACACTCACAAGTGCAGTTTATTTTAATTTTTGGACATCGTTCTCCCAAATCTTCCGAGAAATATTCAAACTTACTCATCTATTTCAGCCTTGTACAAATCAACCACAAATGACAAGTGAATAAATTATTACGGTGTAATACAGATCATACCCTCATCGCCCGCTCAACACGTCATCAACAACATCAACTGCAAAAGCTAGAAACACAAAAGCACTTCACATCAAAATCTTTCTCAGGTCTTGGCAGTCTGAGCTACACACCGCCATGCCACTAATTAAGTGTGTATATGTGGAGTGTGTGTACGTGGCGCCAGCGCAGTGAGGCAGCCTTTTACTGTAGGTGACCTACTGGAACACTGTTGCACTGGACATCCAGTCAAAGGGGGGCTGTGCAAGTCCTAATTAGGCCCCTTGCAATGGCTTTATCAGAGCTGTGTAAATGTCATACAGTCTGAGCATGGCCCGATAAGTCTCAAGTGGGGAGACATTTCAAAGTGCTAACAGCACTGAGATGGTCAGGCAGTTTCACTTCCTTAATTGAACGGAGTCATACTGTGGCATGCCGACGTGTCTTTTGCCGATGGCCAGATGCCCAGCAGTGCTGAGGGAGAAGGAAGGCAGCACAAATGGAATAGCTGTGGAATGGATTAGAACACGGCGGGCTGACTTTGCTTTCAGGCCTGAACACTGATCTCTGAAGAATACGTACCATATTGCTCTCATAAATAAGGCACTGTCTGTCTCAGTGAGAAATGGAATGTCGCAATGCAACATGATTACTTCAGTTACAAACCCCAACTCCGGTGAAGTTGGGACGTTTGGTAAACTGAGAATAAAATCAAAATGCTACCATTTTCAAAACATTAAATACATTCCTTAGATGGAGAATAGTGAAAAGACAACATATCAAGTGTTAAAACCGAGAAAAAAATATTGTTTTAGGGGACATATGTACTCATTTCTAATTTGATAACTGCAACACGTCTCAAATAAGTTGGGACGGGGATCAGTGAAATGTTATAAACATCCAAATAAGATAAAACAACAAGGAAGAACATTTCAAAATGAATTGTACTGATGAACAATATGAGTGTCCAGGTTTAAGACAATCACAGAGAGGCTGAGTCACTCAGAATTAAAGATGCAGAGGGAACAATTACCATAGTTATTACATAAAGTTTTGAATTCCCTTGATTTACCGTGATTGAGTGTATATAAGACATATTTTTGTCATTAAAATCATTGTATAGGTTCATGACCTCATGAAATATATATATTGGCTGTAGTCTCACTCTAGCACTCGGAGAATTACAGCTAGTGAAAACCATATTAAGGACGCTTCATGTGTGCAAATGATAGAGGGGTTTAACATTCCCCTATCCACCCGAGCTCACTTGAAATAGACCCAGAAGACATGGGAAACTCTCCTTTGCTTATAGAAGTCAGCAGAAGTTGTTTCTTTTTTAAAATAATAGTCTTGCACATCCTGTGCTACAGTGAAAATTTACCATGCAACTTGTGTTAGTGCTAACTTCAAAAGTCAGCCTCCATGATGGCATGGGGGTGCAGTAGTACATTGGTCAAGCTGTTCTAACTCACCTGTAGAATTGAATACAGTACTGAACTAGAACGGGCACTCGGTAGAGCGCAAACCTTCGCCTACGCCACTTATTTTTTTCTGGCCATCTTCAGAGTGTGGGGCATAGCATTCTCCAAATTTTGGTCTTAGTTTCATTTAAATCGGACCGGAATATAGTAATATTACATTTTTGGCCCATTCTTGACCTCTTATTCAATTCAGCATGTACACGTTGTTCTGGCATATAGTGCTTGGCAAAGAGAAGTCACTGCAGCCAGAATTGACCGAGTTAAGATGAGAAACGTGCATTCCGCAAGACCCCACTGACCGTTGACCCCCAACCACTAAAAGACGTATGAACATCACCATGACGTGTGGCACATCACAAGATCGGGAATTGAATTCTGCACATCTTGGCACTGGTTTCAGGCAAATCGGATGCCAATTAACCGAGATATCGCAAACTTACGTTTTTGACCTTTTCGTGACCTTGACCTTGACCTTTGACCCAATCACTCCCAAAAAGTAATCGATTGTTCCTTGGGTCATGACCAATCATCCCACTAAATTTCATAAAAATCGTCTCAGTTCTGTCTGAGTTATACGACGTACAAACAAACAAACAAACATATTCACAAATAAATAAATAAATACACAGCGGTCAAAACATAACCTTCGCGGCGAAGGTAATGAAATAAATGGGTTTTAAGCATTTAAGCATGAAAAGCCACTCGTGCATTATATTTTGAAGGGAGATCTTCGATTACTGCCACATAGTAAGGACAAATTGCATTCTCTACTATGTTTTATAAGTTTAACTCCAACATAAGGACCAGCAGGACATAAAATGGCTGCCTTTTGGTTAAGACCTGTCGCACTGTAAGCACTACAGAAAGGAAAGCATTGAAAAACATGACAAGGAATACACCTACCATTTAAGATGTTGAAATCATGTCCAAGATAGGAATCAACACTGTTTTTATATAAAATCATCTCATCGGTTAATGCTATTAACTGTTAAGTGTTGTCCTTTGTTTTGTTTTTAGTCTTCCTCGACATTTGCTGCCTTTTATTGTCCCCATCCCAACTCTTTTGAGACGCGTTGGATTTACATATTCATGAATATCCCCCAAAACAATAATTTTGGTCAGTTTTGATGGCTGATGTTTTCTTTGTACCATTCTCCACCTAATGTCAGAACCAGACTTTTTGAAAATGGCAGTATTTTGTTATTATTCACAATTAACCTTGCGTCCCAACTTCTATGGAGTTGGGGTTTGTACATTTGGGGGACAGAACACCTTACTTGATCATCTCTGTTCTATATTCCTCTGTAAAATCTTTGCTACACAAGTTAGGATGACTAAATTCTTGCTTGAGACCTCCCAATCATCCCCACACTCAGTAATTAGGAAAACCAAACTTGGAGATTAAGAGAGCCCTGTTGACTAATAGATCATTAAAACGAAACACTCCAGCAGTCAAACGTCTGGTTTATACCCCAGCAGTCAGCACAATGAGGTTTATTCCCCAAGCAGTGGTCGGCACAGTTCAGAGAGGGAAACTGAAAACCAAAGACATATGAATACAATTAACACCAATGAGTTTTGTTCTTACTCATATTGCAATGCTTATTTTAGTTTTTAAAACTAAAATAAGCATTGCAACATGAGTAGAATAAAACATTAGTCGTCACTACTCCCCTGGGTACTTTGCACAGGCCTCGGATGTGTCCACTGTGACAGCACAAAGCCATTTGCTGAAATGTACACCTAATCAGTGGGAGCTTTGTTTGATCACAGCATGGTGTGCGTGGATGATAAAACATTTCAACTAGCTAATTTATTATAAATAATGTAAACAAAATGATCAGAGCCCGTCCTTGACATCCTTGGGCACAGCTATAATTTGTTTCGCTCGCAGTACTAATTCAGCAAGTGGAATGTAGTTTATATAGATAAGACATTCATCTACAGTAGCATAACTTTTTGTGCCTCAATCGACATATGATGCCATGAAAGTGCAACATTTACATCTCATTGTACTTTTATAATGCCAATAAAGGCTTTCTATTCTATTCTATTCAAAATGTAACTTTTCTAAACTATCAACAATATGCTAAAGAACAAACACA